>NC_135237.1:130019214-130211714 GCF_051348905.1 Ranitomeya variabilis
AGCACGTTCACCAGACTTGACCCCAATGGATTTTTTCTTTTGGGGAGTACTCAAGGACAAAGTTTATAGTCCAAAACCAAAAAGTGTCAGTGATTTGAAAAATTACATAAGAGATGCATTTCAAGAAATTAATACCCAAAGAGACTTGTGCAAAAATGTTTGTTTAAGCGTAAGAGGCAGACTTCAAAGCTGTGCAAATTGTGATGGAAAACAGTTTGAGCACCTGCGATAAAATTTAAGAGCTTTGGTATTATTGTTCAAAATAAAATTTAATTGTCAATGTTATGCTTGTGTTAGTAAATATATTACATATAAATCAAAATAAATGTTATTTTCTGTCCACCTACTTTTGGACCACCCTACTTACTAGCACCCACTTCTGTAAGTATCACAGCTTGCAAACATTTTGTAGCCAGACAAGAATCTTTCAATTCTTATTTGAGGCATTTTCATCCATTCTGCCTTAGAAAATTCTTCCAGTTCTGTGAGATTCCTGGGCTGTATTGCATGCACTGCTATTTTGAGGTCTGGCCACAGATTTTCAATGATGTTTAGATCAAGAGACTGAGGGCCATTGTAAAACCTTCAGCTTGCGCCTTTTGAGATACCGTAGTCTACTGTGGATTTTGATGTGTTTTTAGGATCATTATCCATTCATAGAAGCCATCCCCTTATCAACTTCAGGTTTTTTTTCTTTTTTACAGATAAGTTTGCATCAAGAATTTGTTGAAATTTCATTGAATCCATTCTTCCCTCTACTCATGCAGTGTTCTCTGTGCCATTGGCAGCAACACAACCCCAAAAGCATGATTAATCCACCCCATGCTTAATGGTTGGCGAGAGGTTCTTTTCCTGAAATTCTGTGCCCTTTTTTCTCCACACATACCTTTGATCATTGTGGCCAAAGAGTTCCATTTTTAACCTCATCGGTCCACAAGACTTGTTTCCAAATTGCATCTGGCTTGTTTAGATGTTATGTGGCATACTTCTAGTGCTGAATTTTATGGTGAAGACACAGAAGTTTTCTTCTGAGGACTCTTCCATGAAGGCCATATTTGTGCAGGCGTCTCTGAACAGTAGAACAATGTACCACAGCTCCAGAGTCTGCTAAATCTTTCTGAAGGTCTTTTGTAGAGTTGGTCCAATTTTTCAATATTCACTTCAGATTACAATCGAAGGTGAATATTGTATTTGCAATATTCGCCAAACATAGCCTAACACCATTGGAGTCAATGGGAGAAGAAATGAGCGAATATGTTCAGAAACTATCATCACACATAAATTTGCCACGAATAGGGTATCAATATGGCACGAATATGGCAAATTCTGATTTGGTGATAGTTTCCGAACATATTCACTCAAATCTAGTCTTTTGCAGTCAAGCGGGGGTTCTGATTAGCCTCTCTAGAAATCCTACAAGCAGCTCGCCCTGACATTTTGCTTGGTCTTCTAGACCTTATCTCGGTATCCACTGTTCCTGTTAACTGCCATTTCTTAATTACAAGCCAACTTGAAAACGCTATTGTTTCTTATAGTCTTCTCCTGCTCTGTAGGCCTCCACCATTTTCAGAGTGCTAGGTAGCTGCTTAGAAGAACCCATGGCTGCTTTTTTGGGCACAAGGTTAGAGGATGCTGGGTTTTTATAAAGCTCAGAAATTTGCATCACTTGGCCTGTCCTAAAGATGATGGTGAACATGTCATAACTAGAGTTGAGCGACTTACTTTTTTCGGATCGAGTCGAGTCAAAAGTCGGGTCGGGTGAAATCGGCCAATTATTGCGAAAAGTCGGGGGCCGACAAACACGAAACCCAATGCAAGTCAATGGGGAATCAAAGTCGGCAGTGAGTGGAGGACAGGAAAACACCTACAGTGCCCATTTTAATGCCAAAAACATCAATTCTTATTACTGAAGCTTGTCAAACTTAATTTACTTTATAATAGTTAGGCATTGAAAACTGGGGGTCATCTGGCTAAAGTTGTGGGGGGGTAGGGCTGGCTCAAGATTTTCGTAGGCCCAGGAAACGCGGAATACGTCACGGCGGTGGAGCAGGGAGAGGTAAGTATTTCAACTTTGCAAGTGCTGTGATCCTGAGCAAGCAGGGGGGGCCCACTCATTGGCATTGGCACAGGGCCCCTCATAGTACGGCGGTGTGTTTGACGGCGGGGGCGCCTTCCACTGGCAGAGACACTTTTGCGTACTCTGAGGGGCCCTGTGCCAGTGACGTCGCCAACGAGTATGCCTCCCCCACCTGATGAAGGAACCTGCACTTTCATCTGCACCTTCCTCTTTGTCCCCGTGTAAGGTGGTATAGTATGCGGGAAGGGGAACCTGACTTTCAGCAGGGTCAGATTCTTGCTGTGTAGAGTGCAAGGGGAATGTAGTGGTCTGGGTCAATGTACCAGCAGACTCATCTAGCAGTGGCTGGGCAATGGGCAGGATGAGGAGGAAACACAGATATAGGCCCAAATAATAAAGTGGGCTAAATGCAGTTCAAAATTGGTAACAGGACTAACCAGATGGCACTGCTTTGTTCAGTGGAGGACAACTGTAATGAGTGGCAGACACAGTTAGTAGGCCCAAATAATAAAGTGGGCTAACTGCCAAAAAATTGTTCATAAACAGGTGGCATAGCTAGGTACAGGGGTGGGCTCCTATGCTGAGTACCAGACAGTGGTAGTAGGCGCTAATTATTAACTGGTCTAAATGGAGGCCAGGGCCCCTGTATATTTTAACTATCATCTATCATTTCAACAAATTTGTATTGGCAGTGCCATTGAAGGATTTAACAGCACAGACTACACAGTGGTGGAGCAGGGAGAGGTAAGTATTGCAAGTGGTAGAGCACTGTTCGAGCTGGGGGGGGGGGGGGGAAACATGCTCTCGTGGGCGGCGGTACTGGCACAGGGCCCCTCATATTACGACGGTGTGTCTGACGTTGGTTGTGCACCACCACCCCCTGATAGACACTTTATTGTACTGAGGGACCCTGTGCCAGTGCCGTCGCCCCCAAGAGTGGGCCCACCTACCTGTCCAGGCAAACGGCACTCGCACGGGTGCTTGCGCCAGGTGGTGACCACGGCCCTGTGGGGGGAGTCAGCCCATTTAGGGAGGTATAAAAATGGCCTATGGTGGACATTCAGCAGCTGCAAATAGAGGAAATGGAGAAGTCAGTAAGAAGAGGCCAAAAGCAAGACATTTTTCAGGCAAGCTACGTGTCAGCAGGGGAAGGTGGGGCAAAATAATTTGAAATCCATGATTGGTTCATTTTAATGAAGGTTAGATCATCAACATTTTGGGTAGCCAGATGTGTCCTTTTTTCGGTCAGTATTGAACCAGCAGCACTGAAGACTTTCTGATAGCACACTAGCAGCAGGGCAAGCAAGCTCCTGTAATGCATATTCTGCCAATTAAGGCCAGGTGTCTATTTTAGATGCCCAGTAATCAAAGGGGAATGACCTGTGAGGGAGAACATCGATAAGGGAGGAAAAGTAGTTCGTAACCATACTGGACAAATGCTGTCTCCTGTCACTTTGAATCGATGCAGCAGTACCTGTCGTGTCAGCGGTCATTGCGAAATCACTCCACAACCTGGTCATAAAACCCCTCTGTCCGACGCCACTTCGGATTTGTGCACCTCTAACACCTCTGCCATGTTGCCCCCTGCAGCTCGTCTGAGAACCATCACCGCCGCTGTGTGCTGGAAATGCCTGAACTAAACGGTCTACAAGAGTTGCTTGTGTTTGGTAGCCAATATTTGCTCAAGGTTCTCATGTGGCATATTTTGTAATTTTCCTTTATATCATGGATCCAGGAGGCAGGCCAACCAGTAATCGTCATCGGTCATCATTTTGACAATGCGGGGGTCCCTTTTTAGGATATGCAAGGCATACTCAGCCATGTGGGCCAATGTTCCAGGTGTCAATTCACTGCTTGTGCTGGGTTGAGGAGCACTTTCTTGCAAATCAACATCACTTGTGTCCCGCAAAAACCCTGAACCTGACCTTGCAACGCCACCAGTTTCTATTGCCCCCTGAGAAGCATCCTCCTCCCATAAATATTCATCCCCATCATCCTCCTCCTCTTCGTCCGCCACCTCGTCCAGGAGAGTTCCCTGAGCAGACAATGGCTGACTGTCCTCAAGGCTTTCCTCCTCCTCGGCTGCAGACGCGTGCTCCTTAATGTGCGTCAAACTTTGCATCAGCAGATGCATTAGTGAGATGCTCATGCTTATGATGGCGTCGTCTGCACTTACCAGCCGGGTGCATTCCTCAAAACACTGAAGGACTTGATAGAGGTCTTGTAGCTTCGACCACTGCACACCAGACAACTCCATGTCTGCCATCCAAGTGCCTGCCCGTGTATGTGTATCCTCCCACAAATTAACTATAGCACGCCTCTACTAGCACAGCATCTGAACCATGTGCAGTGTGGAGTTCCACCTTGTTGCAACGTCGATTATTAGGCGGTGCTGGGGAAGATTCAGTGTAGTGTACGGGCGACCGGCGGATGTGCGAGCAAAGTCTTCGCACCTTCAGGAGCAGGGCTGGTAACCCCGGATAATTTTTCAGGAAGCACTGCACCACCAGGTTCAAGGTGTGACCCAGGCAAGGTATGTGTTTCAGTTCTGAAAGGGCTATGGCAGCCATAAAATTCCTTCCGTTATCACTGACTACCTTGCCTGCCTCAAGATGTAAACTGCCCAGCCATGACTGAGTTTGTTGCTGCAAGTACTCGGCCAGCACTTCCGCGGTGTGTCTGTTGTCGCCCAAACACTTCATTTGTAACACAGCCTGCTGACCTACCACTAGCTGTTCCATAATGGGACACCTCGTGTGCAACACTGGCAGCTGCGGATGGAGTGGTCGTGCGACTGCACTCTGTGGACGAGCTTTCGCTTCTGGAGGAGGAGGAGGGGTGGCGAACGCCTACAGCCAACTGTTTCCTAGACCGTGGGCTAGGCAGAACTGTCCCACTATGGCTGTCCCCTGTGGACCCTGCTTCCACCACATTAACCCAGTGTGCCGTGATGGACACGTAACGTCCCTGGCCATGCCTACTGGTCCATGCATCTGTTGTGAGGTGCACCTTTCCACTGACTGATTGCCTCAGTGCATGGACAATGCGGTCTTTGAAATGCTGGTGGAGGGCTGGGATGGCTTTTCTCGCAAAGAAGTGCCGACTGGGTAGGTCATAGCGTAGTACTGCGTAGGCCATCAGGTCTTTGAAAGCTTCGCTTTCAACCAACCGGTACGGCATCATCTCTAACGAGATAAGTATAGCAATGTGGGCGTTCAAACCCTGTGTACGCGGATGAGTACTTTCTTTTCCTAACGAGAGTCTCTTGTAGGGTGAGCTGGACTGGAGAGCTGCATATGGTGGCACTAGCGGTGGTGGACATGGTGGATTGAGAGAGGGTTGGTGATGGTATTCTTGATGTTGACCTACATACAGTGTTTCCTACCAATAACCTTGTGATTCCCTGACTGCTTTGGCCTTGCGACGATACCTCCACATTTGCTGCTGGTGGTGTCCTAACCGGTGGGCTTACAGTGAGGGAAGCAATGTAGTGTTGCTGACTACCTTCATTCTGAGCAGGTGCACCAACGGTACGGGACGTTTGGTAGTTAGTCCAGGCTTGCAAGTGCATGCTGGTTAAAATGTCTAAGCATGCATGTTGTATTTAAATTTTGAAGATTCTTCCCTCTGCTAAAGGTCTTTGAGCATTTCTTACAGATAACTTTGCACTGATCATTCGGATCTTGGTTAAAAAATTGCCACACTGCACTCTTCCTACCATGGAATACCTTTTCAGGCATTGCACGCTGTGCTACTTTCACAGGATGGCCACGCTGTCCTAAAACTGTTTTTGTTTTTGACAAAACTTTTTGGCCTGATACGGGCCTGCCAGATGACAGCTGGTGCGATGTAGATGGCTGCATCCTCCTCCGCTTCTGAGCTACTGGCAGCGGCACCCTCTTCCCCCAATGGCTGCCAATCTGGGTCAACAACTGGGTCATCTATCACCTCCTCTTCAATGTCATGTGCACCTTACTCTGTGTCACCGTGTAAGGTGCTATAGCGTTCGGGACGGGGCACCATAGTCTCATCAGGGTCAGATTCTGGCTCAGTACACTGCGAGGGCAATATAGTGATCTGAGTCAATTGAACAGCATAATAATCTAGCTGTGGCTGTGCATCAGTGCACTCCATGTCCGATTCTTCTTGTAATTGGCAGTGTACAATTTCCCTTTCTAACCCAGGCACGGTATGTGTAAAGAGCTCCAAGGAGTAACCTGTAGTGTCGCCTGACGCATCCTTCACTTTTGGTTTGGGTGAAGGACACAAGGAAACGTCTTGTTCCTGACCGGGAGCATCCACTGACGACTCGCTGCTTTTATATTTAGAATTTTCTAATGAGGAGGCGAAAGAGCTAGAGGCTGAGTCAGCAAGGAAAGCCAAAACTTTTTCCTGCTACCCCGGCTTTTAAAGCTGTATTCCTACTCCCAGATAAGGGAGCCTTCGAGACCTTGTGTAGCCAGACAATGACGCTGGCTCAACACCTCCAGCCTTAGGTGCTATTGTGCTTTTGCCACTACCACCAGATGCACCACCACCATTAGTACCAGCTGGCAACCACCGCCCACGAGCTCTTCCACCAGACTTCCTCATTTTTGGGAAAATCTAGCCAAAATAATAACCGTTATATGGTACTGTAAAACAAGGTAGAATCCTACTATATAATTGTCTAAGGGTCACTTCCGTCTGTCTGTTTTGGATATTCATTGGTCGCGGCCTCTGTCTGTCATGGAATCCAAGTCGCTGATTGGTTGTGGCAAAACACCCATGACCAATCAGCGACAGCCACAGTCCGGCAGCAATATGGCCGCTCTTTCCTCCCCGCAGTCAGTGCCCGCTCCATACTGCCCTCACACAGGGTTAATGCCAGCGTTACCGGAGCGCGGTGTAACGCACTCCGGTTACGCAGCTATTAACCCTGTGTGACCAAGTTTTTACTATTGATGCTGTGTATGCTGCATCAATAGTAAAACGATCTAATGTTACAAATAATTAAAAAAACAAACAAACAAAAAAAAAACAACCTTATTCTCACCCTCCGACATCGCGTCCTGTCTGTCGGCAGGTTCCGGTGCTGAGGGAGAAGGACCTGCAATGACGTCACGGTCATGTGACCGCGACACCATCACATGTCCTGCGCGAGAAGGACCTGCCATGACATCACGGTCATGTGACCGCGACACGACATCACAGGTCCTGTGCTCATAGTCATACCAACCCTGGGACCTGAAGCTGCCGCGTGCACCGTACACAGGAGCCAGGACTAAGGTGAATATATGTTTATTTTTTATTTTATGTCACTGGCCCATATACTACGTGGCTGACCAATATACTACATACTACGTGGCTGGGCAACATACTACGTGGCTGGGCAACATACTACGTGGCTGGGCAACATACTACGTGGCTGGGCAACATACTACGTGGCTGGGCAACATACTACGTGGCTGGGCAACATACTACGTGGCTGGGCAACATACTACGTGGCTGGGCAACATACTACGTGGCTGGGCAACATACTACGTGGCTGGGCAACATACTACGTGGCTGGGCAACATACTACGTGGCTGGGCAACATACTACGTGGCTGGGCAACATACTACGTGGCTGGGCAACATACTACGTGGCTGGGCAACATACTACGTGGCTGGGCAACATACTACGTGGCTGGGCAACATACTACGTGGCTGGGCAACATACTACGTGGCTGGGCAACATACTACGTGGCTGGGCAACATACTACGTGGCTGGGCAACATACTACGTGGCATCTTAAACTTTAGGCGTTTTAGAGACTATTTCATCTTCAACTTGCTTAACTTCACAACAACAGTAATTTTGACCAGGGGTGCCCAAATTTTTACATGCCACTGTAAGTGGTGAGCCATGATGCATGCAAATAAAACATGTGACCAATGAGGCTAATGATCAGATATCTCAATAAAATAAGAAGGTTTCAAGATGCTGCAATCAACAGTATACAATGAAGGCATATTTACATAAAACATGATACATACCCTATATCTAGATAAAAAAAAAAAACAACTATGTTTAGGTTTGATGAATAAAACATTGAAAGTGAATATCAACAGCATTCAATGATGTGTCATGTCAGGTTGTGTGGAGTTTATTTACACTGAAGGTTTTATCACCTGGTGATTATGATTGCTGTGACTAGCTGGTGTGCAGCAATTGTCCAACTCCGCCTCCTCCTATGATAAGCAGCCCCCTGTCTATAGACTATGTATACAAAAAGCTGTCCTGTGGATGGCATTAGCTTTTCGAGCTCTACTTCTTACTAAATCTAAAAGCTCTGATTATGAGAATGGTTGCACTCAGTAATCTAAAGGAAAAGTCATTGCATACAAGGTCTCTTTGTCTATATCATGCTGCTCTCAGATGACGTAGCAAAAACCTGCTGACAGATTCCCTTTAAATAGAGTAAATAGTGGACTGACCACAGCACTTATGTTCTCTATGTGATTGTATCATGCTGCCTCCAGTAGAAGGAGCTTATTGCATACGGTCACATGGACCTCAATAACATAGTATACAGTAAGCTTATGTTTTACAAATGGGGCTGTGAAAGCCTGGATGAAAAATCATTGGGACAGTTGTTTATAATTGATGAAAATCTAATTGAAAAGAAAAAAAAAAAAGTTAATAAAAACAATATATATATTTGATCTCAAATTAGATTTTGGTTGACACCTAGAGCCCTGTTGAGACTTATTTTATACACATGTATCTGGTTATTCCGCAATGATAAAAAATGAAAACCATTATCAGAAAACACAACCATCAGAAGCCTTTAGGCACCACACCTACATTAACATAGCTGAGAAGCCAAATCAGATCCATAATTTGTTATCTTCAGGCCATTATTACCACTTGTTTATCAAGAGTCATCACATACACTGGAAAAGGCGTTTGAAAATCACCAGAGTAAGATAACCAAGTAGAATAGACCTCTGCACATAAATGCTTTAATCTGTGCACAGGGTAATACAGGCTGCCATGATACGTGCTTATGTTATATACACAGTGCCTTGCGAGTATTCAGCCACCTGGAACTTTTCAGCCTTTTCCCACATATGCTTCTAACAAAGCTACTAAATGTTAATTTTTGGTGAAGAATCAACAAGTGGAATTGTTACCATCCACCTCTTGTGTCTCCCCTTTTCCTCATAGATTGTAAGCTTGCGAGCAGCAGGGCCCTCATTCCTCCTGGTATCTGTTTTGAACTGTGATTTCTGTTATGCTGTAATGTCTGTTGTCTGTATAAGTCCCCTCTATAAGTTGTAAAGCGCTGCGGAATATGTTGGCGCTATATAAATAAAATTATTATTATTATTATTATTAAGTGGAACAAAATTGTGAAGCTGAACGAAATTTATTGGTTATTTTACATTTTTTTGGAAATTCAAAAACTAAAAAGT
The DNA here is from genome assembly GCF_051348905.1 of Ranitomeya variabilis. Taxonomy (NCBI): domain Eukaryota; kingdom Metazoa; phylum Chordata; class Amphibia; order Anura; family Dendrobatidae; genus Ranitomeya; species Ranitomeya variabilis. The sequence goes on from NC_135237.1 coordinate 130,028,730, forward strand.
GGGGCGTGAAATATTTAACCCTTTAACTTTATACTTTGTTGTGCCACCTTTTGCTGTGATTACAGCTGCAAGTCACTTGGGGTATGTCACTATCAGTTTTGTACATCGAGAGACTGAAGCTCTTGCCCATTCTTCCTTGGCAAACAGCTCGAGCTCAGTGAGGTTTGATGTAGATCGTTTGTGAATAGCAGTTTTCAGCTCTTTCCACAGATTCTCGATTGGATTGAGGTCTGGACTCTGACATGGCCATTCTAACACCTGGATACGTTTGTGAACCATTCCATTGTAGATTTTACTTTATGTTTGGGATCATTGTCTTGTTGGAAGACAAATCTCCGTCCCAGTCTCAGGTCTTTTGCAGACTCCAACAGGTTTTCTTCAAGAATGGTCCTGTATTTGGCTCCATCCATCTTCCCATCAATTTTAACCATCTTCCCTGTGTCTGCTGAACAAAAGCAGGCCCAAAACATGATGCTGCCACCACCATGTTTGACAGTGGGGATGGTGTGTTCAGGGTGATGAGCTGTGTCACCTTTACGCCAAACATATCGTTTGGCATTGTTGCCAAAAAGTTCAATTTTGGTTTCATCTGACCAGAGCACCTTCTTCCACATGTTTGGTGTGTCTCCCAGGTGGCTTGCTGCAAACTTTAAAATGACACTTTTTATGGATATCTTTGAGAAATGGCTTTCTTCTTGCCACTCTTCCATAAAGGCCAGATTTGTGCAGGGTACGACTGATTGTTGTCCTATGGACAGACTGTCCCACCTCAGCTGTAGATCTCTGCACTTCATCCAGAGAGATCATGGGCCACTTGGCTGCATCTCTAATCAGTCTTCTCCTTGTTTGAGATGAAGGTTTAGAGGGACGGCCGGGTCTTGGTAGATTTGCAGTGGTATGATACTCCTATTTCAATATGATCGCTTGCACAGTGCTACTTGGGATCATTGTAGTTTAAAGCTGGATTTGGATACAAAATGATTTCCAAAACTGTAAACTTCTCCACAACAGTATCACGGACCTGCCTGTTGTGTCCCTTGGTCTTCATGATGCTCTCTGTGCTTCAAACAGAACCCTAAGACTATCACAGAGCAGGTGCATTTATACGGAGACTTGATTACACACAGGTGGATTATATTTATCATCACTAAGCATTTAGGACAACATTGGATCATTCAGAGATCCACAATGAACTTCTGGAGTGAGTTTGCTGCACTGAAAGTAAAGAGGCCGAATAATATTGCACCCCCACTTTTTAGTTTTTGAATTTCCACAAAAAAAAAAAAAAAAATTCGTGCAACTTCACAACTGTGTTCCACTTGTTGTTGATTCTTCACCAAAAATTTACATTTGGTATATTTATGTCTGAAGCATGATATGTGGGAAAAAGGTTGAAAAGTTCCAGGGAGCCGAATACTTTCACAAGGCACTGTAGCATTAATTATTATAAACGAGGAGCCATAATACAAAATCACCTGTATCTAAAGTAATGGGGCGCACACATTTACAGGTTGACCCATATATAGCTCAGATCTCAGCAAGTTAACCTGACCTTCAATTGGATTAGAGTGGCTTTAAGCTGCTCAGAACTACAGGCCACTGAAGTCATTTACCCTTCACAAAGAGCAGGCAGAGAATTTCTATAAGGAAGAAGAGGAGAAATCCATTCCCTCAAAGTTATGAATGAAAGATCAATTAATGAACAGATTTATATCTATTCAGCTTGACCATAGGATGAAATAGGAAAATGCCCTGAAGCACTGACTAACTGGACTGCCATTAGAAGTGCGCTCACAGAAACACAAAAAAAAGTATACAAATAAGTCACAAAAATTACACATCATACAATGACACTGTATATTAGAAATAACTGCTGCACACCTTTTTCAAATGGGCACCTAAGTAATGCTCCATGCAGAGTACGTACGTAGTGATTCTCACTAAATTAGAATATCAAAAAGTTAATTTATTTCAGCTCTTCAATGTAAAAAATTGAAACTCATTATATAGAGTCATTACAGCATGATCTATTCCAAGTGTTTATTTCTGTTAATGTTGATGATTATGGCTTACAGCCAATGAAAACCCAAAAGTCATTATCTCAGTAAATTAGAATACTTTATAACACCAGCTTGAAAAATTATTTTAAAATCCAAAACGTTGGCCTACTGAAACGTATAGTGCCAAGTCCTTCCGGAGAATGAAATTTCCATCTCCAAAAAGCTTGTCGGCAGAGGGAAGCATTAAGCGCTCTAAAATTTCCTGTTAGACGGCTGGGTTGACTTTTGTCTTGATAAACACAGTGGACCTACACCAGCAGATGGCATGGCTCCTCAAACTATCACGGATTGTGGAAACGTCACACTAGACCTCAAGCAGCTTGGATTGTGGCCTCTCCACTCTTCCTCCAGACTCTGGGACCTTCATTTCCAAATTAAATGAAAATTTTGTTTCATCTGAAAACAACACCTTGGACCACTGAGTAACAGTCGAGTTATTTTTCTCCTTGGCCCAGGTAAGACGCTTCTGGCGTTGTCTATTGGTCATGAGTGGCTTGACACAAGGAATGTGACACTTGCAGCCCATGTCCTGGTATGTCTCTGTGTGGTGGCTCTTGAAGCAATGGCTCCAGCAGCAGTCCATTCCTTGTGAATCTCCCTCAAATTTTTGAATAGCCTTTTCTTAACAATCCTTTCAAGGCTGCGGTTATCCCGGTTGCTTGTGCACCTTTTTCTACCACACTTTTTTCCTTTTACTCAACTTTCCATTAACATGTTTGGATACAGCACTCTGAACAGCCAGCTTCTTTAGCAATGACCTTTTATAGCTTATCCTCCTCGTGGAGTGTGTCAATGACTGCCTTCTGGACATGTCAAGTCAGCAGTCTTCCCCATGATTGTGGAGCCTATTGAAACAGACTAAGGGACCTTTTTAAATTCTTAGGAATCCTTTGCAGGTGTTTTTGTTAATTATTCTAATATACTGAGATAATGACTTTTGGGTTTTCCTTGGCTGTAAGCCATAAGCATCAACATTAACAGAAATAAACACTTGATATAGATCACTCAATGACTCATTATATACAGTTTCACTTTTTGAATTGAAGAACAGAAATGAATTAACTTTTTGATATTCTAATTTTGTGAGAAGCGTACGTATGTACACACAACTTGCAAGGAGCATTACTTAGTTGCCCAATTAAAAAAGGTGTACGGCATACGGTATGGTTTTTTTTCTATAAAAATGTAATGATCGAAAGTGAGTAGGCAAAATGCCAAAGCATTTCGAAATATCATTCTACAATCCTTTATCCTGCTCAACAGACATGTTCAAAGAAATGTCACGGCCTGTAAATCCGGGCATGGGATATCGTCACATTCCGCAGTGGAAAGTGTGGTTAATAACTGATAGAACAAAGAAGTTCAAGCAGTTGTAGAGACCACTTCATTAAACTGAAGCGTATTGTGATTTTTCACAGTATTAGAAGTTGGATATTCGGCGTCTATGCTAGGTTCACATATATAGGAAAAATAAGGCACAGATCTCCATTTCTTACTAGTCATGATGATGACTTGAGAACATTACGCAGATTTTCCATTTCTGTTTGTGCCAGCCACGTGTGGTAGAAGGACAGATCTAAGTGTACTCCTTACAGAGCTTATCCAGCGGACGTGGGAAAAACTGATGTACTCTGCAGAAAATAAAGTTAGGTTTATGTGGAATGCTGCTTCTGTCCTTGCCCCTGTGATTTATAAACACTGCTTGTTGCTATGTATTAACCCTTTTGGCTTTCTACCTTGGTGGCCAGCCTATAAATTGTTTGCCTGACAGTTTTCATTTACTGAGACAATCAATGATGATTGATATTACATTCAATGACCAGGCTGCATACAAAGTCTTATTAACATTCATTAAACTACCAAGGTCTGTGCTCTTTAGCACAACTTGCCTATTAGGAGGTTTGTAAATCAGCAAAATACAAGAAAACTAGACTACATCAGCATGAGAGTACTACATTCTTCAAATAATGATTGTACCTATAGAAAGAAACCACCATCTAGCTGATTTAACAAGACTGCCATTTATTATGATGGTTTTGAACACGAGACATAAAAGAATTCCATATTTAGAAAATTACCTTTTATATCAGGTTTTTGTGTTATATGTATTTTTAAAGACAAGTAAGGCAATATTTGTTTTTTCCATATCACAATTAAAAACGAAAAAAAATAGCAATCTTGCAATTTTCACACTTGCCACTGGGACTTGTTTAGACTCGTACTTCCTGTCCTTTCAAGAAAAGATTTCAACAGCCTCCTTATCAGCACCGGCAGGATTACAATAAAAAGTAAGGGCCCCTTCACACTGGTCGATTCTGCTACGATTACGACGCATTTGCGTCATATTCGACATCGCAGTACGAGCTCGTAGCCAGCGGTCACACTCTACGATGTTAACGCTTTTTCTGACGTAGTTGCGATGTGAACGTCACGCGTCGCAATCGTACGCTACCCTTCACACCGCCATAGTCCTACGACTCCGAGCGTGACGTATTACCAGCATGGGCGTGCTAAAACGTCACGCCCAATCAGGAGACAGGTATGCGGAAGCCCAACCCACGTAGTCGCATTACGAGCTCGTATGACCGCCGTCACATACTACGATTTCGACCGCCACAGCGAGACATTTACGACGAAAGAAAGTTCTGCTCTTTCTTTCACATCGTACGATGCTGGGCTGCGTCGCAAATCGTAACGCCATGTCACACTTTGCAACCTCGGAACGAGGACGGATAAACGTCACAAATCGAACGCTCGTTCAGACTTTGATTGCACAGTGTGAAGGGGCCCTTATACCTTTATACACAGCTGGCAACACAGGAGCCACTAGTCACAATCGGAGATGTTAGATGCTTCCATCCATACAAAAAATAGGGTCGGGATCTACTTATTGCAGCTATGTACATATGTTGTTTCCTGAAACAGGAGGTTAGGAGTCTAAAAAATCCCGAGTGGCCTTTGTGAAAATTGCAGGATTTCTATTAAATTTAAATGCAGATTGTGATCTGTAAAAAAAAACAAAAAAACAAACATTACCTAACTTAAATAGCAAAAATCTGCTGACAATTTAGTGAATTTACTCCATCTTTAGGTTTTGCGTGTGCCACACATTGAAATCTATGCTAGTTAGAAACTGGAGTAGGTCTACTGTAATTCATGCTACTGGCAAATAATATTGTGAAACTGTAGGCCTATCACTGGGCCCATCCTTACCCACTAATTTCCCTGTTCACTTTTAATAAAACTGCTGAAGTTAAAGGTACCGTCACACTCAGCAACTTTGCAAAAAGAACGACAATCTGACGTTGCAGCGTCCTGGATAGCGATCTCGTTGTGTTTGACACGCAGCAGCGATCTGGATCCCGCTGTGCCATCGCTGGTCGGAGCTAGAAGGCCAGAACTTTATTTCGACGCCAGCAACGAGCATAGGGGGCGTCGCAGCGTCTCCTTCTAGCCAGTCGGTACACTCCGGCTGTTTGACATGGAGCTAACAACCAGTGAGAACGAGAAGTGAATCGCCGTTACGTCACAGGATCGCTCCTGCATCGTTCTGGAGCTGCTGTGTTTGACGTCTCTACAGCGACCTAAACAGTGACGCTCCAGCGATCTAGTTTAGGTCGGCTCGTTGTCTATATCGCCGCAGCGTCGCTGAGTGTGACGGTACCTTTAGGGCCAAAAAGATAATTTTTTTTAACCCCCAGAGTTTTTTCCGCTTTCACTCCCCTTCTTCCCAGAGCCATAACTTTATTTTTCCGTCAATATGGCCATGTGAGGGCTTATTTTTTGTGGGACGAGATTGTACACCATTGGTTTTACTATGCCGTGTAACAGAAAATGGGAAACAAATTCCAAGTGCGATGAAATTGCAAAAAAAGTGCAATCCCACACTTGCTATTTGTTCACTAAATGCTAAACGTGACCTGCCATTATGATTCTCCGGGTCATTACAAGTTCATAGACACCAAACATGTCTAGGTTCTCTTTTATCTAAGTGGTAAAAAAAAAAAAGTTCCAAAGTTTGCTTTAAAAAAAATAAATAAAATCGCGCCATTTTCCGATAATTTACACTGACTACACATATACAAGAGTAACAACCAATTAAAGGGAACCTGTCACCCCCAAAATGGAAGGTGAGCTAAGCCCACTGGCATCAGGGGCTTATCTACAGCATTCTGGAATGCTGTAGATAAGCCCCCAATGTAACCTGAAAGATGAGAAAAAGAGGATAGATTATACTCACCTGGGCGGGCGGTCCGATCCGTTGGGCATCGCGGTCGGGTCCCTCCTATCATCTTACGAACACGTCCTCTTCTTGACTTCACGCCGCAGGCGTACTTTGTCTGCCCTGTTGAGGGCAGAGCAAAGTGCTGCAGTGCGCAGGCGCCGGGAAAGGTCAGAGAGGCCCAGCGCCTGCGCACTGCAGTACTTTGCTCTGCCCTCAACAGGGCAGACAAAGTACACCTGCGCCGGAGCCGCAGCGTGAATACAAGAAGAGGACGTCAGAATAAACAAGGAGTGGCTCACTGTTTATTACAGGTGCTCTAGAAAAATGTATTAAACAGTCTCAAGAAAAAATCCGGCACACTGTTTCTTCAAGAAAAATTGTAATAAATTTTATTTTTTCAAAAATATGAATTTATGAATTTATCTCATTCCATATTTATATAAATTCCGCACCAGAAAGGACAAATGAAGTACATGATGTAGGTATCATAAGCCTTTTTCAAGAGATACCAAAAAGGAAGTGAGATAGGGTGCTCAACGAAGTCCGGAGTGCGGTACCCTATCTCACTTCCTTTTTGGTATCTCTTGAAAAAGGCTTGTGTATTAGCCGAAACGTTGAAACATTATGATACCTACATCATGTACTTCATTTGTCCTTTCTGGTGCGGAATTTATATAAATATGGAATGAGATAAATTCATATTTTTGAAAAAATAAAATTTATTACAATTTTTCTTGAAGAAACAGTGTGCCGGATTTTTTCTTGAGACTGTTTATACAAGAAGAGGACGTCATCCTATGAAGATAGGAGGCCCCGAACCGGACCGCAGCGGGAACGCCCCTGGGTGAGTAGAATATAACCTCTTTTTCTCATCTTTCAGGATACATCGGGGGCTTATCTACAGCATTACAGAATGCTGTAGATAAGCCCCTGATGCCGGTGGGCTTAGCTCAACTTCCATTTTTGTGGTGACAGGTTCGCTTTAGTATTAAGGGGGTTAAAGGTGGACATCCACATGGCAGGTGAGTCTCAATGTGGAGAAATGTCAAATGTTTTGCACCTGGGCACTAGTAATATACAGGTATCATGTGTTCTAGAGGGAGTAAAACTAGGAGAGTCACTTGTACAGGAGGATCTGGATGTACTTGTAGATCACAGACTAAATAACAGCATGAAGTGTCAATCAGCGGCTTCTAAAGCCAGCAGTATCTTGGCACGTATGAAAAGAGACACTGACTCACAGGACAGGGAGTGAATACTACCACTTTATAAAGCATTAGTGGGATATCATCTGGAATCAGATAAATTCTGGGAAATGGTTCATAAAAAATAATAATGGATACCCCGAAGTTAGAAAAAGTTCAAAAGAAGAGCCACAAACGGATAAAGGGTATGAAGAAAGATTAAAAGAATTAAATTATACTTACCCTTGGATGAACTTGCATATTTGTCTTTTTTCAACTGTTTACACTACCGTATTTATGCTTTTTCAACCGCATAAACTATCAAGATAACGGCGGAGAAGATCATCGTAGACCTATCTTGGATTGCACAATATCAATCTTCTTACAGATCGTTCATCCATCAAGTTGCCATGGCTCGAGAACTAGCTGAAGGCAGTTCACAAAAAAATTAAACTAATGAAGACAAGCATTCTATGGATACATATTACATATACTAACTACCTCATATGTGTAGGGTATGACGACGATTCTATTTCTTTTTTGTAATCAAGGCTGTGGAGTCGGAATCAGAGTTGGTGTCCATTTTAGTGGACCGACTCCGAAAATATATAATTGGTACTGTAGTACAATGCAAGATGTGCTGTAAATGTTTTAAGAATTTGGGAAAGTTATAAAATGTCCTATAAATGTCTGTTCTGTTCCTGATCTAAGAATCTCGGCTTTAGTTGGAATGAATCTGTGCTGCGCTTTATGTACCGTACATGCTCTGTAGTGAGGCAGTGCTGTGAAGATGAATCTGTGCTGCGCTTTATGTACATGCTCAGTAGTGAGGCAGTGCTGTGGAGATGAATAGGTGCTGCGCTTTATGTACATGCTCAGTAGTGAGGGAGTGCTGTGCTTTATGTACACGATCTGTAGTGAGGCAGTGCTGTGAAGATGAATCTGTGCTGCGCTTTATGTACATGGTCTGTAGCGAGGCAGTACTGTGAAGATGAATCTGTGCTGCGCTTTATGTACATGGTCTGTAGCGAGGCAGTGCTGTGAAGATGAATCTGTGCTGCGCTTTATGTACATGCTCAGTAGTGAGGCAGTGCTGTGGAGATGAATCTGTGCTGCGCTTTATGTACATGCTCAGTAGTGAGGCAGTGCTGTGGAGATGAATCTGTGCTGCATTTTATGTACATGCTCAGTAGTGAGGCAGTGCTGTGGAGATGAATCTGTGCTGCATTTTATGTACATGCTCAGTAGTGCGGCAGTGCTGTGCTTTATGTACATGATCTGTAGTGAGGCAGTGCTGTGAAGATGAATCTGTGCTGCGCTTTATGTACATGTTCAGTAGTGACCAGTGTGCTGTGGAGATGAATCTGTGCTGCGCTTTATGTACATGATTTGTAGTGAGGCAGTGCTGTGGAGATGAATCTGTGCTGCGCTTTATGTACTTGCTCAGTAGTGAGGCAGTGCAGTGGAGATGAATCTGTGCTGCGCTTTATGTACATGCTCAGTAGTGAGGCAGTGCAGTGGAGATGAATCTGTGCTGCGCTTTATGTACATGCTCAGTAGTGAGCAGTGCTGTGGAGATGAATCTGTGCTGCGCTTTATGTACATGCTCAGTAGTGAGCAGTGCTGTGGAGATGAATCTGTGCTGCGCTTTATGTACATGCTCAGTAGTGAGGCAGTGCTGTGGAGATGAATCTGTGCTGCATTTTATGTACATGCTCAGTAGTGAGGCAGTGCTGTGGAGATGAATCTGTGCTGCATTTTATGTACTTGCTCAGTAGTGAGGCAGTGCAGTGGAGATGAATCTGTGCTGCGCTTTATGTACATGCTCAGTAGTGAGGCAGTGCTGTGGAGATGAATCTGTGCTGCGCTTTATGTACATGCTCAGTAGTGAGGCAGTGCTGTGCTTTATGTACATGATCTGTAGTGAGGCAGTGCTGTGGAGATGAATCTGTGCTGCGCTTTATGTACTTGCTCAGTAGTGAGGCAGTGCAGTGGAGATGAATCTGTGCTGCGCTTTATGTACATGCTCAGTAGTGAGGCAGTGCTGTGGAGATGAATCTGTGCTGCACTTTATGTACTTGCTCAGTAGTGAGGCAGTGCAGTGGAGATGAATCTGTGCTGCGCTTTATGTACATGCTCAGTAGTGAGGCAGTGCTGTGGAGATGAATCTGTGCTGCGCTTTATGTACATGCTCAGTAGTGAGGCAGTGCTGTGGAGATGAATCTGTGCTGCGCTTTATGTACATGCTCAGTAGTGAGGCAGTGCAGTGGAGATGAATCTGTGCTGCGCTTTATGTACATGCTCAGTAGTGAGGCAGTGCTGTGGAGATGAATCTGTGCTGCGCTTTATGTACATGCTCAGTAGTGAGGCAGTGCAGTGGAGATGAATCTGTGCTGCCCTTTATGTACATGATCAGTAGTGACCAGTGCTGTGGAGATGAATCTGTGCTGCACTTTATGTACATGCTCAGTAATAGGTAGGAAAGGATTTAAAAGTATCTGAATAGCAAAGAAAGTTTAGTGTGAAGAAAGAAAAAAATAAGTGTAAGAAAAAGCCAGGATTTACCTGCGAGATTAGGATCCCCTCATTATACAGGTGGCAGAGTGGAAATTTCCAACAATTAAAAGAAGCAGTGCCGCCATGCTTGGGGAGTTACGAGCCACTGGGAATGATCATTGGAACAATTACAGCAAACCACAAGTTATAGACTATTACTCCATACCAAGAAGGAGGCGCAGCTCTCAGGTCTGACCATGGTGACTATTATTTTTCATATTACAGGAGCACTCTGGAGTCTTAGTTTTTTTTTATTTCTTTATATGTTAACAATCATTGATGTGTTTAGAGTGTATTAAAACACTTAAGGTACCTTCACACTAAACGACTTTGCAGCGATAACGACAGCGATCCGTGACGTTGCAGCGTCCTGGATAGCGATATCGTTGTGTTTGACACGCAGCAGCGATCAGGATCCTGCTGTGATATCGTTGGTCGTTGCTGAAAGTCCAGAACTTTATTTGGTCGTCAGATAGGCGTGTATTGTTGTGTTTGACAGCAAAAGCAACGATGCCAGCGATGTTTTATAATGGTAACCAGGGTAAATATCGGGTTACTAAGCGCAGGGCCGCGCTTAGTAACCTGATAATTACCCTGGTTACCATTGTAAAAGTAAAAAAAAAAAAAACAGTACATACTCAGCCTCTGATGTCTGTCACGTCCCCCGACGTCCGCGCTGCTGCTCAGAGCTTCCTGCACTGAATGTGTCAGTGCCGGCCGGAAAGCAAAGCACAGCGGTGACGTCACCGCTGTGCCCTGCTACTGCCAGCGCTTACACAGTGCAGGGAAGCGGACGCCGGGGGACGCGAATGTAAGTATGTAGTGTTTGTTTTTTTACATTTACACTGGTAACGAGGGTAAACATCGGGTTACTAAGCGCGGCCCTGCGCTTAGCAACCCGATGTTTACCCTGGTTACCCGGGGACTTCGGCATCGTTGGTCGCTGGAGAGCTGTCTGTGTGACAGCTCTCCAGCGACCACACAGTGACGCTGCAGCGATCGGCATCGTTGTCGATATCGCTGCGTCGCTTAGTGTGAAGGTACCTTTACCGGTCGCCATCTTCAGTTTCCAATGCCACTCCAGCATGATGTGACCACATTTCTGATCTGCCAACTCACAGTTTGCCTCGTTCCGAGTTGAACAAATTTAGGCCACGTTCACACATTTAGTATTTGGTCAGTATTTTACCTCAGTGTTTGTAAGCCAAAATCAGGAGTGGAAAAATCAGAGGAAAAGTAGAATAGAAATACGTCACCACTTCTGTATTTATCATCCACTCCTGGTTTCGGCTTACAAACACTGAGGTAAAATACTGACCAAATACTCAACGTGTGCACGTGGCCTTAGAATGACAAAGTGACCTCTGCTCCACACAGAAGTGTTGTGTGAACCGGCAGGTAACAAATGAGGTCACATGATGCCAGATCAGCGTTGGCAATGACAAAACACCAACTGGTTATCTTCATACACAGATTAATGACGGTTAACAGACAGAGCAAGGGAAAAAAAGCCAAAGCCCTCCTTCAAAAAGCCATCAATAATTCACCTTTCATTGGAATATAAGGGTGAATATTTAGCCGTTCTTCAAAAATGTTTAAAACGTTTTGAAGTGCAGTGTTCTTATTTCTTTTTTAAACAGGCATTTTTTTTCGTGGAGTCTCTGTGACATACATTCCTATCGAGAAGCCAATGAGAAAACCATTACATATTATAATGCTGAGGGCAGATTCTATAAAAACAATGCTGACCATTCCAACAAGTCAGGGAGCAGCTTTCCTTTAACCCAAACTGTTTCAAAAGATGAAAGCTGTGCTGAAATTGGTTGCTATGGGCAATGCTGCTTCTATTTTGGACACCTTTGATAGACGAGGCCATGTTGGATTATCACACATTACATTAAGCAAGTGTGTGTGTGTGTGTGTGTGTGTGTGTGTGTGTGTGTGTGTGTGTGTGTGTGTGTGTGTGTGTGTGTGCTCTTCCATTTTAAAAAAAGAAAAATGATTAGTTGCAAAAGTTTGGGCACCTTTGTAGATTTGTGTGCACCAATAAATTTGACCATGGTTTCAGACCTCAAATAGCCTGTTAGGCTATGTGCACACGTTGCGGAATGGGGTGCAGAATTTTATGCACAAAATGCGCATCTCCTGGCAGAATCCGCAGGTGCAGATTTGCCGCGGATTTTGTGCGGTTTTTATGCGGAATTGATGCGGAATATACCATTGCGGATTTCTATAATGGAAGGGTGCAGAAACGCTGCAGATCCGCATAAAAGAAGCTTTTAAATCTGCAGCGTTTCCGCACTGATTTTTCCGCACCATCTGCACAGCTTTTGTTTTTTTTCCACATTAATTTACATTACTGTAAATCACAGTGCGGATCTGCAGCGTTTCTGGCGGAAAAATCCGCTGTGGATCCGCACTAAATCTGCATCATGTGCACATAAGCCTTAGGGTTTTGACTTGTTCACCATCATCGTTAGGACAGGCCAGGTGATGCAAATTTCTGAGCTTTATAAAAACCCATCCTCCTCTAACTTTGTGCCAAAAAACAGCAGCCACAAGTTCTTCTAAGCAGCTGCCTAGCACTCTGAAAATGAAAATGGTGGAGGCCCACTTAGCAGAAAGATATAAGAAGATAGCAACTTGAAAACATGTTGCTCTTTCCTCTGTTGCAACTGTAATTAAAAAAAAAAAAGAAAAAAAAAAAAAAAGGTAGTTGACAGGAACAGTGAAGGATAAGATAAGGTCTGGAAGACCAAGCAAAATTTCAGTGAGAGCTGCTTGTAGGATTGATAGAGAGGCTAATCAGAACCTCTCTCTGCTTGACTGCAAAAGGCCTTCAGAAAAAATTTACAGACTCTGGAGTTGTTGTACATTGTTCTACTGTTCAGAGACACCTGCACAAATATGGCCTTCATGGAAGAGTCATCAGAAGAAAACTTCTCCTGTGTCCTCACCATAAAATTCAGCATTAGAATTATGCAAATGAACACCTATACAAGCCTGATGCATTTTGGAAGCGAATCCTGTGGACCAAGGAGGTTAAAATAGAACTCTTTGGCCACAACAATCAAAGATATGTGTAGAGAAAAAAAAAAAAAAAGGGCACAGGATTTCAGGAAAAGAAAATCTCGTCAACCATTAAGCATGGTGGTGGATCAATCATGCTTTGCGGTTGTGTTGCAGCCAATTTTATGGGGGAACATTTCACAGGAAGATGGAAGAATGTATTCAATGAAATTTCAACAAATTCTGGATGCAAACATAAGACTATCTGTAAAAAAGCTGAAGTTGAAAAGAGGATGGCTTCTACAAAATGGATAAAGATCCTAAACACAAGTCAAAATCCACAAAGACTACCTCAAAAGGAGCAAGCTGAAGGTTTTGCAATGGCCCTCACAGTCCCCTGATCTGAACATCATTGAAAATCTGTTGCTAGACCTCAAAATAGCAGTGCACGCAAGACGACCCAGGAATCTCACAGAACTGGAAGAATTTTCCAAGGAAGAATGGATGAAAAGCTCTCAAACAAGAAATGAAAGACTCTTAGCTACAAAAAGCGTTTACAAGCTGTGATACTTTCAAAAGGGGTTCTACTAGGTGCTAGCCATGCAGGGTGGCCTATGATTAAGAACTCTGTTCGAAACGCGTCAGGCATTTAGGGGCTGTGTCCCCGCATGATGTTTTTTCCTTGACATGAAAATAAAATATTGAAATTTTTATGAAGCGACGCCTGGTGCTGGAACTTTTTTTGCTATTGCTAATGAGTGGTATCCAGCCACCTGTTCCTGGCACCTGTGTTCATTTAGATTCCGGTGAGGCACCACTAATCCCTTTCCCTGTTCCCAGTATGTTGTCCAAATTTATGCAGCTGCCCATTTTCCTTTTTGTAATTTTTAAAACGCAAAATATGACATTTTTTTCCATAAAATACAAAGGAAATGTGTCATCTTTAACTCTAGCCCTTTTAGAGGTCATTTAATCTTCAATTAGTTTAACTGTTCACAACAACAGTAATTTAAACCATGGGTGCCCAAACGTTTACATACCATCACCAACAATATTCTGCACCGTGCATGGTTTATGGGGAATAATGTAGTCTGACAGCAGAGTGCACAGAATTACGCGGGGACAGTTCTCTGCACAATCAAGCTTGTAATGTATTATTGTTGGCGGACATAGACCCAGAGACAAAAGCCTCTTGTCTCAAGAAACTGACCCTGTGATCTGAATTTGTGTCTGTCGCAAGCCTATAAAAGCCATTGTTATGTCGAGACCCTGGCCTGCATCTCAGTGCCAGCTCCTTCTTTCCATTACACAAGTGACTTTTGTCTTAGTCTTGTGCAAAAAAAATAAATAAGTAAACAACTTGGTTGAGCAATAACAGCGCTGTTAAAAAGGTACGGCACAAAAACATAGATTTTAAGACTAGCAAAATTTATGGACTTCGGTTACAAAATCAGGATATTTATCTATACTGCTGTACACACTTTCCCTGGAGTTATGAGCTTTGGAGGATTTTCAGAGATGTGAAAAAATTAGGACAAGACCAAAAATATGTAAAAGACCTAACAGTCAGCTAATAACCTGCATATTCACCAACGCCACCACTATAGCTCGTCTGTCCTACTGTACTGCAGCAATGACGTTCCCAACTAGACACATGACCACTGCAAACAATCACTAGCCTTGTCAGTTCCGCTGGCAGCTGTCACATGGATAGTCGGGGCACATCATCAGGTTGGTAATGAGCCTTTCACTATTTTTTCACTGAGTAATCATATATGGTTCCACTTAAATTTAATTAACACCCTACTGTTTCGGTAAATATTCTAGGGTTTCTTCTAGAATTAGCTCTTCCTTTTTATCCATCCTGTTAATCCAGCACCTTGCTCAGGTTTTATCTGCGCAGTAAAAAGGAAATGTTACTGCACTTTGCTTTACAACTTTACCAATTCTGAGATATGTTAAGACTTATCTCCATTACATTTCATTCATATTTTGTTCCACCTAAAAAACTTCTAGTGGGAGAAATACCAAATAAGTATTAAAATGCCAAATGTTTTTAGTTTCGAGAGGGGGGGATCTGCCAGGGGCCCAGGAGCTAAGGGGGCCCATTTCTACCTCCAGAACATTAGGAATTGTGCATTATTATGAAATATTGTACTGCAAAGGGCCCCATGTATTGTTAAACAGGGGCCCTTTTCTGCCTGGTCCGCCACTAGGATATTCAGGTGCTTCTCACAAAATTAGAATATCATCAAAAGTTAATTTATTTAAGTTCTTCAATACAAAAAAGTAAAACATATTATATATATTCATTACAAACAGCGTGATCTATTTCAAGTGTTTATTTCTGTTAATATTGACGATTATGGCTTACAGCCAATGAAAACCACTAAAGTCATTATCTCAGTAAATTAGAATAATTAACAAAAAACACCTGCAAAGGCTTCCTAAGGCTTCTTTCACACTTGCGTCGGTACACGGCCGTCGCATTGCGTCGGCGCAACGTACCGACGGACGTTGTGACGCGCTGACGGACGTTGTGAAAATTCGGCAACGTGGGCAGCAGATGCAGTTTTTTAACGCATCCGCTGCCCATTCTAAAGTCCCGGGGAGGAGGGGGCGGAGTTCCGGCCGCGCATGTGCGGTAGGGAATGGCGGCTGCGACGTACGAAAAAACGTTCCCTTGAACGTTTTCGTGACGACGGTCCGCCAAAACACGACGCATCCAGTGCACGACGGACGAGACATATGGCCATACGTCGCGATCCATCAGCAATACAAGTGTATGGGGAAAAAACGCATCCTGCGGGCACATTTGCAGGCTGCGTTTTTTTCCCCCCCAAAACGACGCATTGCGACGGAGGCCAAACGATGCAAGTTTGAAAGTAGCCTAAGCATTTAAAAAGGTCCCTTAGGCTACTTTCACACTAGCTTCGTTTTGCCTAGGTCGAAATGCGTCGTTTAGGAGAAAAAAACGCATCCTGCACAGTTGTCTGCAGGATGCGTTTTTTAGACTCACATTAGCGATGCATTGCGACGTATGGCCACACGTTGCATCCGTCGTGCGACGGATGCGTTGTATTTTGGCGGACCGTCGGCACAAAAAAAGTTACATGTAACTTTTTTTGTGCGTCGTGTCCGCCATTTCCGAACGCGCATGCGTGGCCGGAACTCCGCCCCCTCCTCACCGGACATTACAATGGGGCAGCGGGTGCGTTGAAAAACTGCATCCGCTGCCCCATTGTGCTTTTATTTCACAGCATGCGTCGGTACGTCAGCCAGACGCACTGCGACGGGCCCGTACCGACGCTAGTGTGAAAGTAGCCTACGGTAAGTCTGTTTCAGTAAAATCCGCAATCATGGAGAAGACTGCTGACTTGACAGATGTCCAGATGGCAGTCATTGACACACTCCACAAGGAGGGTAAGCCACAAAAGGTCATTGCTAAAGAAGATGGTTGTACACAGAATGCTGTATCCAAGCATATTAATGGAAAGTTGAGTGTAAGGAAAAAAAGTGTGGTAGAAAAAGGTGCACAAGCAACCGGGATAACCGCAGCCTTGAAAGGATTGTTAAGAAAAGGCTATTCAAAAATTTTAGGGAGATTCACAAGGAATGGACTGCTGCTGGAGTCATTGCTTCAAGAGCCACCACGCAGAGACATACCAGGACATGGGCTGCAAGTGTCACATTCCTTGTGTCAAGCCACTCATGACCAATAGACAACACCAGAGGCGTCTTACCTGGGCCAAGGTGAAAAAGAACTGGACTGTTGCTCTGTGGTCCAAGGTGTTGTTTTCAGATGAAAGTAAATTTTGCATTTCATTTGGAAATCAAGGTCTCAGAGTCTAGAGGAAGAGTGGAGAGGCCACAATCCATGCTGCTTGAGGTCTAGTGTGAAGGTTCCACAGTGATGGTTTGGGGAGCCATGTCATCTGCTGGTGTAGGTCCACTGTGTTTATCAAGATTAAAGTCAGCGCAGCCGTCTACCAGGAAATTTTAGAGCCCTTCATGCTTCTCTCTGTGGACAAGCTTTTTGGAGACGGATATTTCTTTCTCCAGCAGGACTTGGCAGCTGTCCACATTACCAAAAGTACCAACACCTGGTTTAAAAACAACAGTATCACTGTGCTTGATTGGCCAGCAAATTCGCCTGACCTTAACCCCATAGAGAATCTATGGGGTATTGTCAAGAGGAAGATGAGCGACCAGACCCAACAATGCAGATGAGCTGAAGGCTGCTATCAATTTTTCATTTTTCAAGCTGGTGTTATAAAGTATTCTAATTTACTGAGATAATGACTTTTGGGGTTTCATTGGCTATAAGCCATAATCAACAAACAGAAACACTTGAAATAGATCACTCTGTTTGCAATGACTCTATATAATATACAAGTCACTTTTTGTATTGAAGAACTGAAATAACTTACGGTAACTTTTTGATGATATTCTAATTTTGTGAGAGGCAACTGTACCATATAGTCTACCTCAAGTAACTGCCAACAAACTCCCTAGTCTGACTAACTCCCTAGTTAGACCACCAAAAAAATCTCAGCAAGAAGCGCCCAGTCAGGTAAATGAGCTTTGAGATCACAAAGTGACATGACACCATCATTTACAAGTCTCTGGAGATGTGTTTATCTCAGATCTACTGAAGCTGCATGAACCAGGTTTCGTTCACTAGTGGGTTTTTTTTTTTTTTTTTCATTAATTGGCCTTCACTTAGCAGCAGACTAGATAAAGTAATTGGACCTATTGCTACGAGTGACTATGTCAAATGAGTTAAAGATGGTTCAAGTAGAGAAGAGAAAATCAGAGACTATCAGTATGGCATTGGTTAAACAGAGGTGTTATAACCAGGAGCAACGTCTCTACAAATAAGCATTCTGATGAATAAAAAGCCAAGAAATCTAATGTGACTACTTGTGGTACAGTCCCGTCTATGACGATCAGAAGCCATGGAAAACAGCACGTACTGATTAAAGGCGACATCCTGCTTCATGGACTTGTCTCTACACATCACGTTCAGATAACCATGGTAATCACAAAACTATCTAGTGCCATCCCATCAACCAATATTATGTGGTAAGGGGTGAAAAGATTACTGGAAGCCAGTTTTATGTAAGAGAAAACAAAATAATAATTAACATCTATCCTAAAGGTACCTTCACACTAAGCGACTTTGCAGCGAGAACGACGACGATCCGTGACGTTGCAGCGTCCTGGATAGTGATCTCGTTGTGTTTGACACGTAGCAGCGATCTGGATCCCGCTGTGATATCGCTGGTCAGAGCTAGAAGTCCAGAACTTTATTTTGTTGCTAGATCACCCGCTGTCATCGCTGGATCGGCGTGTGTGACGCCGATCCAGCGATGTGTTCACTTGTAACCAGGGTAAATATCTGGTTACTAAGCGCAGGGCCGCGCTTAGTAACCAGATATTTACCCGGGTTACCATTGTAAAAGTTAAAAAAAAAAAAAACAGTACATACTCACATTCTGATGTCTGTCACGTCCCCCGGCGTCCACAGGGTTACGCGCTGCTGCTCAGAGCTTTCCTGCACTGACTGTCAGCGCCGGCCGTAAAGCAGAGCACAGCGGTGACGTCACCACTGTGCTCTGCTTTACTGCCGGCGCTCACACATTCAGTGCAGGAAGCTCTGAGCAGCAGCGCGTAACCCTGTGGACGCCGGGGGACGTGACAGACATCAGAATGTGAGTATGTACTGTTTTGTTTTGTTTTTTTTAACTTTTACAATGGTAACCAGGGTAAATATCGGGTTACTAAGCGCGGCCCTGCACTTAGTAACCCGATGTTTACCCTGGTGCTGCAGGGGGACTTCGGCATCGTTGAAGACAGTTTCAACGATGCCGAAGTCGTTCCCCTGATCGTTGGTCGCTGGAGAGAGCTGTCTGTGTGACAGCTCCCCAGCGACCACACAACGACTTACCAACGATCACGGACAGGTTGTATCGCTGGTCGTGATCGTTGGTAAGTCGTTTAGTGTAACGGTACCTTAAGGTCTCCATACACACACCAGATTTCACCCCAAAACTACAACTGGGTCATAAACGGGAAGCAATCATATGATTGAGATAATTGCTTGCCATCAATATATTGGAAAACATTGCTTCAAGTACTGATACTTTCTCCTTCTAGTTGGCAATAGGCTTTTACTGTACCTCTAATTTTATATAGAAGAGCATAGGTTTTCTCTTACATAGTTCAGATATATTGTTTCATTAAAGTAAAATGGGTCAGCCCTGAGTATGCCATGATGCAGGAGTGTGACTACTACCCAAAAATCCTTGCTTACCCAAAACAGGAACTACTATCTAGAATCTTTCAATGGATCAGGAAGCACACTGGAATAACATTTCTTATGTCACTAATGACTGGGATAGACCACTGTCAAACAGGCATTTGTAAGTTTTCTATTAATATCAATGAAAGTGCTAATTACTGCAGTCAAAATAGCTCTTGGAGTGACCCAACCAACTCCGCTACTGTATGGTGTTCATTCCACCCAGGAATTAGGAAATAGAAGCGTTACTAATAGAACGGTTATTATCTTGAACTTCAGAAGTCATTACAACAAGCACACACTGTATGTTGCACAGCATTACCTGTTACAGATGAATGAAATAAATGAACATACAACTTATGATTGTGCCATTGAAGCCTAAAGTTGGAAATGGGGTTTGACAGGTAGACACAGGTATCCAATACAGTGCGCCTAGTACATGTGAATATGAGTGCACAGCTTTGGGAACAACAATTCAACCCCTGTAG
This sequence comes from Ranitomeya variabilis, assembly GCF_051348905.1. Lineage (NCBI taxonomy): Eukaryota > Metazoa > Chordata > Amphibia > Anura > Dendrobatidae > Ranitomeya > Ranitomeya variabilis. Next base: position 130,048,556 of record NC_135237.1, read on the forward strand.
CCCCCAATCAGTTTGCTAAATTACAATACAGGCATGAGCATCAAACCAATGGGATAGAGATAGAGCGAGAAAGTGGTGTGTGTGTGTGTGTGTGTGTGTGTGTGTGTGTGTGTGTGTGTGTGTGTGTGTGTGTGTGTGTGTGTGTGTGTGTGTGTGTGTGTGTATATATATATATATTTTTTATATATTAAAACCAGAAACACATGGGCTACTTGCACATTGAACAAGTCTGTAGGAACATGTTCACACCACCAAGAAACTTGAAGACACAAAAGAGCACAATGAGGTCAAAAATACTCTGTTTAAAAAAAAACATCACAGTAATGAGCAGGTGCTAGTCAAAAGATGGAAAAAAACAGGGTATTTAGTTGATACGTTTTTTTGCAAAAAAATGTATACTAAGCTGCTCCACCAATCGTCCAGGTATACCCATAGTAGAGCAGATATATATTAAGCCTCAAAATATATTTGTATGTCTTGTATTACATACATGTAAAAACAAAAAAAGTTTATTGAAAACAACTACCAACTACCTTGCCAAGCTACAAAGCTAATACAAGAATAGAAAAAAAAAAAGTTTCAATTTCAGATGTATATTCACCAGAAAAATCGGTTTGGCAACATTCACACATCCGTATAACACGTCCAATAGTTTGATCCATACAGCTGACAGTTTTATGACGGATCAGTGTCTCTGGTCCAGGAGACTCAGAGCATGTCCTATTCTCATCCTTTTAGAGATCAGAACTCCACTATATAAAAGTCTATAGGCATTATTAGAAATGGATGACATTTGTTTTTCATTCTTAAAAGTCAATGGATAAATAAAAGTTTATCTGCTTCAGTTTTTTTTTTTTTACAGGAAAAATGGAAGCAAATAGGATGACACCTGAACAAAAATGTAATTGTTTCTCAATGACGGCACAATTCGCAGGGATGTGTGAATGTTGGTTAATAAGTCAGTTCCCAGAGTGACATTACACAACCATGTACAGGTCTCCGGGCTAAAGCAACTTCTCAATAAGATGGTAGCGGAGGAGGAATCACCACTCAGAGAGATGACATGACAATGTTACACACAGCCGGTATTTACCAAATAATAACAACAAACCTTCTCTCCATTCGGACCATCTCACTGTATAGGTGACTACATGAGAACAGCCCATGCCAGGCTCACCAGTCTGCACAGAGCCCTCACTGGTAACAATGGAGCCAGCACACTCCTCAGGGCACCTAGTCTGCAGGTGCCAGACGGGATTACCCCTAATCTCTCAGCCGACAGGACACATTGCAGCTTACTATGAGAAATACATGGTACATATATGAGAATGCAGGCCGTGATCTGTGAGCAATAAGCGGAGTATGGCCACAGGGAGAGATCTTGCATCAGCCCCGCACCGCTCCCCACAGAAATATGTCATAGGGGGAATAATGATGCCCGGAGCCAGCCTGGGCACCGGCCGCCCTGTGTGCCCCCCACACCTAGCCGTGCCCCCGGCCGTGCCCTCACAGCTCAGGAGCCAGGACACCCGGCAGGTGACCGGGGAGGCGGCACAGTCCAGGGACACGTCCATGTGAATGGAGGCACACCGCATTATTCTATGAATGGAGGCACTGCTGCCACCCAGAGCAGCACAGTGAATGGCCAGCACAGGGAGGCGGGGGACTGCGGCCGTTGTCTGCGGAGAGGGAGGCTGCAGCTAACTTACATCCAGGAGAACGGAAGCCGGGCGGCTCAGACGGCTGCCGGGACACACGGGTGAGGCGCAGGAGTAGCTGGAGCAGTGCACGTCCTCCGGGCAGCGGTGGTATTAGGTAGATTACGGTAGCGCCCGGGCTCACTCCCGGCAGGCTGCCCTGTCACTAGTGTCGTCCATGCGGCTTCCCCATTGCTCTGCGGTAAGCACGACTAGCGGCGGCGCTGGCTCCGCGCACCAACATCATCAAGCGTCTATTATTATGAGCGACTGCAGGCTAAGAAGACAGATGCAGGAGCGCAGCCGCACTCCACCGCAGCCCCTCCCTTCTCTGACGTCTGCCAAAGTGGGCGTGGTGCATAGAAACCCAACGTCGCAAACCTAGGAAGTGGGCGTGTCTGTGGAGTAGCCAATAGCAAGCTGCCTGTGTCTCCGGCTGTCTTGTAGCAGCTTTTTTTTTTTCTTTTTTTTTTAAACTCCACAGCTTTATCTATAAACAGTGTGCGCAGACAGAGCAGCAGATGTATTGCAGACGGCTGGGAGCTGTAAGGAGAGCCAGAGATAATGGGAGATGTCACTCACAGATAAATCTGCACCTTGTCGATTAGCACCCATGACCAGGCCTTGTGGGACTCTTCCGGCCACGTTCACACGTTCAGTATTTTGTCAGTATTTTTACCTCAGTATTTGTAAGCCAAAACCAGGAGAGGCACAATCAGAGGAAAAGTATAATAGAAACATATGCACCACTTCTGTATTTATCACCCACTCCTGGTTTTGGCTTACAAATACTGAGGTAAAATACTGACCGTATGAACACGACCTTACATGGGAAGAGTGTATATGTCCATCTACTCAGAAACCCCCGTTTACCTATGGAATGGCAAAGCAGTTGTTCAAGTAATGTATAATCACAGGCCGCTTTGTGTTCTCCACACAGGAGGTGGAGACGTCACCATTGCATCAGCCATCGATGTCCATCTGATGACATGCTGTTCAAAGTCATCTGACCGCTGCAGCCACTCACAGGCGGCAGCAGTCCGGAGTATGGTTGAATGGTGACATCTCCACTTCCAGTCCCTGCACAGACAGAGTGACCTGTGCTGGATCCAGGTGGGGCGGTAGGTGAGTATTCATGAGTTTGGTATTTTTTACACAGCCAATTCCCTAGGCAAAGTTATTTTCTCCAGACAACCCCGTTTAAAAGAATGTCAACAGATTTAACTGCATGACTTAGTGGCATCAAAAGAATATAATAAATATCAATAAACGTCTCTAGAATTACACATTTTTTTACCTTTGACTCAGCAAAAACCCTTACTGTAGCTCTTATTCATTCTTGTCTGGATTATTGCCGCGCTCTACTATTCAGTCTCCCTCTTCCAAAACTCTCCCCTCTCCAATCCATCCTGAATGCAGTAGCCAGGATCATATTTCTCGCCAGCCGTTACACGGATGCCTCTACTCTGTGCCAGTCATTGCACTGATTGCCCATCTGATACAGAGTTCGATACAAACTCATCACTTACCTACTAAGAGCTTCATGGCTCAGCATCACCCTACATCTCCTCCCTCATCTCAGTCTACCACCCTACCCATGCCCTCCGTTCTGCTAATGACCTAAAACTAAAATCCTCAATAATCTGAACCTCCCACTCCAGTCTCCAAGACTTCTCGCTTGCTACGCCAATTCTTTTGAATACACTACCCAGGACAATTCGATTAATTCCCAATACCCACAGTTTTAAGCGTGCCCTAAAAACACATTTCTTTACACTGACCTATCGCCCCATCTCATTTATCTATCAATGTTTTGCCCATGCAAAATTTTCTTCAAAATCATGACCCCTGTAGCACCTGTTCACACCCTCCATAGCCCTCTGTCTCTTTGCTATACACATACTGGCTGGCGACCAGTTCATGCAGCGTTATGTGCAGACCCTACTGAGTATATTATGGCTGAATAATACAATGTAAGCATATTTTACCATTTACCTTTTGTGTCACCCTATTTCCTCATAGATTGTAAGCTTGCGAGTGGGGCCCTCACTTCTTTTGACATCTGAATTATGCTTATTCTGTATTATTTTTATTGTCTGTATAAGTCCCTTCTAAAATTGTAAAATGCTACGTAATATGTTGATGCTATAAAAATAAAAAATATTATTATTATTAGTATTAATAATAGTAGACATCATGATTTATGTAAACCCCAAGTAGGCCAGGAGCGTTCCTGGAAGGAGCAGGGTAGGTAGGGGGCTTAAATGTACCTGCCAATGATGGCAACTATGAGTTATACATTGGGTAATTCTATTGTATACTGGTAAACATGGTAACAAACCATATACAGCTCTAGAAAAAATTAAGAGACCACTGCAAAATGTTCAGTTGCTGATTTTTCTCTTTATAGGTATATTTTTGAGCAAAATGTATATTGTTCTTTTAGTCTATAAACTACTGACAACATGTCTCTGAAGTTCCAAGCAATAAATTCTGTATTTTTTTCTGACAAATAAAAATGGTCAAAAGTAAAAAAAAACAAAACAGTGCTTTCAGACCTCAAATAATGCAAAGAAAACAAATTCATAATAATTTAGAAACAACAATACTAATGTTTTAACTCAGGAAGAGTTCAGAAATCAATATTTTGTGGAATAACCATGATTTTTAATCACAGCTTTCATGCGTCTTGGCATGCTTTCCACCAGTCTTTCACACTGCTTCTGGGGCAAAAATGTAAGCAGTTCTTCTTTGTTTGATGGCTTGTGACTATCCATCATCCTCTTGACTACATTCCTGAGGTTTTCAATGGGGTTCAGGTCTGGAGATTGGGCTGCCCATGGCAGGGTTTTGATGTGGTGGTCTCTTAATTTTTGCCAGATCTCTATATCTTCCCGCAGGGAGTTTGGCAGTGTGTGATAGCAGATTCCCTCGCCCACAGCTTCAAGATCTTGTGAAAGCTGATTAGATTGTATTGACCTTTTTATTTTACAACTTCTGTGCAAGGATACAAGTGGACTGTCCGAACATTTATAGTCTGTGAGTAGGAATGAGCGCACCCGTGGAAGATCTCTCTCATTCTGTCTCTCATCCAGAATCACAGTTTCACTGTGACGTGGCAGTGGGCTTCATACTGTCTGATTGGAATGTTAAACTAAGAGCCTCATGTTCCGTTTTGTACAATTTTGCTTAGCGGCATTAGATTAACGTATCATTTTTGGATCTGTGGTCCATGTCTTTTTTTTTTCTACAGTTCCAGCATATTACATGGTCTGTCCCCTCTTCATTTTTTTCTTTACGTGGACCAGGACTCCTCCCATTTGACCAAGGCATCCTTAATTAGCAGGAGGCTGCAAGAGGAGTTCTGCCTATTTTTGCTCTTAGTTCACAGTCTGAGAACATGAGGAAGGTGAGTTTCTTGCTTCTTTCCCTTGGTGTGGTGTGGCAGCCATTGTTCTGGTGCTGTGCCTGTGGGTCAGTTTAGTCTGGAGTCATAGGGGCTCAGCCTTGCAGCATAGGTGGGGGTTCCAGCTGGTGCGTTGCTGGCGTGGCGGTGGTTGGTGCACAGCGCCGCACCTTCAAGGCTATCAAATATGTATATATAATTTGGAAATTGTGAAAACCAGAGAGACACAAAATACTATCTATGATTCAGTCATAACAATAAGACTATTGTGGCATGGTTCCTTGTGTTTTAAAAAGTATCTTTCTGCCATAGGGTAATCTGCTGCCAAAATAAGGATGAACTTGGCAAGTCCAACTGTCCAAACCGCTATACACCAGGGACCAGACGAGCCAGTTGTGCGATGAAAAATTTCCCCCACTCCAATACACTAACTCTCCAGCCTGAACTGTTGACTCCTGACAGGAAGGATATATTAAGTCTTGCTGCTTGTGCCAAATTGTGACCCTCTAATCTGCATGTTGCAGCAGAAATCTGGACTAATGGCAATGTTATCTGTGATGTGGCTGCAGTGCAGTTTAGTGCAACCTCCACGAGGGGGTGCTGGTGAGGGAAGAGAGGTTGCACACTCACAGCACAGCAACACTGAGCAGCCACACAGGTGTCACAGGTAACGAAAGAGTGGTCAGATGAGCTGAGTCAGAACCTATCAGGAGCAGAAGTACCAGAAGTAACAACACTGCACGTAGTCAGAGACAAGCCAGAAGTCAAAGCCAAATGAGAGAGCGGTATCCAAAATTAGAGATGTAAGATGGAGTCGAGGTACAAGCCAGAAGTCAAAGCCGGTCGGGGAACGAGCTATCAGAGACGGAAAGCAAGAGGCGGGGTACCGAGATCAAGCCGAGTCATACACTGTAAAGAAAACCACCAGACGAACACTAAGTCAGGGATAGGGTTCAGGTCTCACACAAATATGGGAAGTCAGAGGCAATAGGATCACCAGGGTATACGGGTCAGCTGCTCTAGCCTGGAAGCATGAACTATCACTGATGCTGGCCAGCAGACTGCAGAGGACTGAAAAAGCCTAGCCAGCTCCAAAACGAGGCAGAGGGCGTTAACCCACAAATGACCAGTCCAGAGAGAGGATAGCAGAAAACAAACTCCTGACTGGATCGTGACATTATCCACTGCTTAGTGATCCACTTTTTGTGCTGTTTTGCCTACTGGCGTTTTGTCTTTTTGTTTCCATTAGGCCATATTCAGACATCCTTTTTTGGATAATGGTCTATCCGTGTTTTTCACATTTTAGACTTTGGGGCTCTTCACATGTCCCTGTTTTTTTCCCAAAAAACTATTTCATGTCTATTTTTGATCCAAGTTGTGGATCAAAATTACCCATACAAGTCAGTATGGGACAGTATCAAAGTTCAATCCATGCGCTGTCCATGATTAATATTGCAATAAATGGGAGAAGCTTTGTAATTTATCTTTTTTATCTGTGAAAATAACTGATGAAACACTGATCATGCAAACTGACACACTAACCAAATGCTGATGAAGCTCGTATCTAAAACAGTGATGAACAATGGTCCACGTTTTTACTTGGTAAATTTTGGATATATCAATGAGGCCCTATACAGCAATGACACTCAAATGTGCTAAGGAACAACAAAAGTTGTGCATTCAGACACATTACTGGATAATTTTACTATTCTGTTGTGTATTCACTCTTATAAAACTGCTTCACGGAAAACCTGCTCACTTAATGTTATTCTGCATTCTGGGGTCAGATGTCTAGTATCCATACAGGGAAGCTCCAATCATGAAAGGATAGGCGTTTCTAATAAAATGGCTATTTAGTGCATGCATCCAAAAAAGTTACCATCAAAAATACAACTCATCCAGTAAAGAACAAACCTTCATAGCACTACTTTAGTGTAAAAATAAAAAAGTAGTTATGGTTCTCCGAAGGCAGGATTGACAAGCTTCTTCCCAACGCTAAAATAGGCCACATTTCTAAATGGTTAAAGGGCTCACCACCACACCTCATTTCCATGTGGGAAGGTGAGCTGCTCCCCACGATACACGATAGCAATCAGCCAAGCACGATACCTGCAGAACATGCACACATCCCGGCACTAGTTAACTGTAGACGTAGCATCATACCGGTCACTTGCTAATGCAGAAATGAAGGTGCCAAGAACCTTGTTGAGCTCAAGCTTATATTAGGCTTAGGACACAGTAAGACGGCCATATAAAGCAGACGGAGACCGGAACGCAGTGTCCGTACTGGCCAGCGGTTCTCTTACCCCGATAATGACAGCTGCATAGAAATACATGAATATTTCATGCTTGGGTCATGAGAACCACAGCCAGTCCGGGCACTGTGTTCCGATCTCCGTCCGATTTATACGGGCGTCCAACTGTGCTCTTATAGCAAGTAAGTATTTCGACTTTTGTATTTTCGTGCTCCTGACTTGACAGGCACAATAATAATTATATACTAAAAATTCCTGTAATTTTCTGATACTTTATATTTAAATTCCTTAGCATTTAACATCTGATATTTAATTTGCAGGTGAAGAAGACAAAACCAAAGACTCATAGATAGGAAGACATACAGTACAAGCAGTACATGCACACTATGTACAGCACAGAGGAAAACAGTAGCAAGCAGAAGCCTGCCCGTGTTGTCTGCATTTGCTGTATTGAGAGGACCTCAACCAGGAGGGCAGTATGCCATTGGCTCCTAAGCAACAAGAGCCCATTACTGTAAACACCATGGATAGGTTTTCTTTTTACCATTGCAGATAGGTCATAAATGAGCATAATTATTTTTTTTTAGACAGTGAGTGACATAATAAGTTAGCTGAAGACATTGTTCATTTTTATCAGAAGGCTCTGGTTCTTCTATTTGTGATCGGTTGTGACAGCATTGCTATAGAAACCAAAGCATGGCATCATCTGGATCGTATCAGCTGTCATAAGCCAGGCACATTGACCACCTAATCAGTGGATGTGACAGGCATCCTCTGCTGGTACAGAATATCACAGCGTTATTCAACTTGACTGATTTCAAGCTGTTTTATATTCAGTGTTCACAGTATTTCCATCTCCAAATCTCCTATTACTCAAAGCTGAAATTTTTAATTTCCATAAGACATTTGTCACTGGACAATCTGCTAATATTAGAATATGCTAATACTGGAATGAAGTGGGGGATTTTATTGCAGAAGTTTAAGGGGATAGGTATCCCCTTCATCTCAGCAGTCTCCATTTTCCATTATACCCACAGTAACAAGAGCAGAACAAAACATGGTGGTCGGTGGACAAGAATTCATTTATAAACCAATGTGTTAAGACACTGGATTATAAAACAAATCTCAAACCTTAGTAGTTGGAACACTCAAAACCTTGATGAAGTTAAGGAAACTAAAAGCCGAATACCATAAAGGGATGCAAACCGACTTATTAAAAAAATGAAGATATTCACTGTGTAAACAATCATGAAATTATCTTAGTAATTAACACATTCAAAAATTGGCTGTGATACTGCATGGATGAACTTAAAAGTACACTAGGAAAATTAAAGATTTGATAGGGCCCAAAGAGGGGCACAATCACAATCTAATTTTTCTTTTATGAGTTGGGTAAGAGCAGTCACATGGAGGAGAGGAAGTTGTAAGGGGTCGGGTAAATGTTTATGGCTTTTTTTTTTTTTTTAAATTGTCAGTTATTTTATACCTTTTGTCTAAAATTAGTTCATGACATAGCAGGTTGAATCTAAAAATTATGGCAGTCTGTTTAAAAGCTGTTACTTCAATTGTTCAACTGTCTGTTTGAAAATGAAGGGATTTGTGAGCTGGAAATGACCTAAGAAGAACACCTATGTTATAAGCTTGTATATTCCTTTTATGCGGAGTGAACATATTTGTTCTTTTCATCTACATGATTGATACTTTGATACTTTTGTAACTTGTTTAATTTGTTCTTGTGATTTTGAAAATCACTAAAATATTATAGATAAAAATAGCAAGTAGATTGTATCTGAATTTCTACATGCTCATTACTCTTGAGTCTTAGGCTACTTTCACACTAGCGTTAACTGCATTACGTCGCAAATCCGTTTTTTGCCGAAAAAACGGATGCGTCAAAAAAAGGGAAAAACGTATGCAACGCATACAGCATTTCGACGGATCCGTCGCAAATCCGCTAAACGTTTCCGTCGAAAATACTGGATGCGTTGCATACGTTGGATACGTTTTTACCATCCGTTGCATCCGTTTTTACGACGGATCCGTTTTTAAAATGGGAGGCTCCCAAATTTGATTGGCTACTGGAAAATATGGAAAACTATATAGTTACTGTTTTTACAGCCCATCTTTGAGGGTTTTAGTTTTGTGGCAGTGATGGAAGGTGTTCTTGTGAGGATTGCTAGTTTGGTTACCGACGTTATCTTTGAGACGAATCGCCTGGATATCATAGTGCGGGAGAAGGAGGCGGCAGCGGAAAGACGTAGGATGCTTCTGCAGCAACGGAGACGGAGACGACTGTGGATTCATCCGATTAATGAACTACGGATGATGATAAAGGGATCCAAACCCTAACCCTACCCCTAACCTCACACCTAACCGTTTAATGAACATTTTCTGACAGTCATAGTGCCACGTATTTCAGTGCCACGTACTATAAGTACTATAACTACGTGGTTATACGTGGCACTGAAAAATCGTGGCATTTACGTGAAATACGTGGCACTTATGTACGTGGAACTTATGTACGTGGCACTTAAGTACGTGGCACTTAAGTACGTGGCACTTAAGTACGTGGCACTTAAGTACGTGGCACTTAAGTACGTGGCACTTAAGTACGTGGCACTTAAGTACGTGGCACTTATGTACGTGGCACTTATGTACGTGGCACTTATGTACGTGGCACTTATGTACGTGGCACTTATGTACGTGGCACTTATATACGTGGCACTTATATACGTGGCACTTAGATACGTGGCACTTAGATACGTGGCACTTAGATACGTGGCACTTAGATAAGTGCCACGTATATAAGTGCCACGTATATACGTGGCCATATATGTGGGGTTGAAGGCCCAGGCCAGGTTTATATAGATTTGGGGGTGTCTGGCCAATTGGCAACAAAATCCAGCTTCTGAGCATGCTCAGTGTAAAAAAACGTATTGCAGCGCTGCATTGCGTCGTACGACGTGTCCCGACGCATCCGTCGCTCATAGGCTTCCATTATAGCCAACGACGCATGCCGCAGGATGCGTCGCGACACGTTTTTTAGGCGGAGACAAAAAACGCTACAAGCAACGTTTTTTGCCGACGACGTATCGCCAAATTTCGACGCATCCGTCGTACGACGTACACGACGTATGCCAATCCGTCGCAATACGTCGCCAATACAAGTCTATGGGGAAAAAACGCATCCAGCAAAAACTTTTGCTGGATACGTTTTTTCGAAAAAAAGACGTTTTGAGACGGAATGCAGTTAACGCTAGTGTGAAAGTAGCCTTAAATTGGCTTTATACTTTCATAAAACTTTGCATCAATCAATAGTACAAGTGAATATAAGAAGCGGTAATATTTCTAATGCTAAAAATCTGCTTCTTATACCAATTATGAGCATCATCTTTAGGTTACCTCCTGCTTCTTCCTTCGCCTTTCCCTACACAGTAAGGTGTCAGGTTACACAGCATATTGATGTCACGCATTGACGGTCTAAAATACGGGAGAGGGGCCTCAACGTGTCACTGGAACTGGGACCTTAACTATCAAAACAGGGATAATAAAAAACCTCTTTCATACAAAAGCACAAACCAACAATAGGGAGGAGGATAGGGACATGGAGGAATAAACTAAATAGGAACAACGACCAGGAGATAAACACACACGAACAATGGCAAACTAAATGTCACTACTACAACAACACTATTCCCACCACTTAGCTTTAGCACAGGAAGACAAACCTTTCACGGGCAGAGAATAACTGCCCAGAGCCAGTATATATAAAGGGAGTAAATGATAAGCAGTTGCAGCTATGAACAACCAGGCTGCATGGTCTCAGCCAGCATGGAAAGAGTCGTTAACCCTCTCAGCACCGAATGAAACCAAATCCATGAATTACACCATCACTAAAGAAGACCTGTGATTTATTAACCGACCCCAGGTCTTCCAGGGGGACATGACACTCCTCATGACAATTGAGGTCTATGGAGATGGAAGATTAAAAGGAGAGAGATGCAGAGTCAGGCACAAGCACAGAAATACATTAAACTTTGTTTTTCTAGCAAGTATATTAGCTTATGCCAGAGCTGGATTCAGAGCTACAGTGCTTAGTACTGCTGTGTAATTTCCTCTATAACTCTGTTGCTTCTGTCTGTGTGCTACTGTCATGTCGGACGCTGTTCAGACCAGGTCGTTCGACAGACAGCGGTAATTCCGCTTTTGACCACTATTTGCTCATTGGCGTCGGCTAGATTTTATCTAGCTGTTCCGGGGTTAATTTACCTGATCCTCGGATTGGAAGCTGGGCCATGCTCATTGCCTTTAAATAGTTCTCCTGATCATTGGGCATCGCCGATTATAGCTTCTGTCTTGTGCGATGTTATCTCGGTCTGGAGTGGAGAGCTGGTTGTTGGAGATTCGTTGCTGGTGGTGTATTTTTCTTAGTCTTATTTACTCCTTCCTATATTTGTATTTATTTTGCCCTGCACATTTATAGTGTATTCCTGAGTGACTGCGGCGTGGTGTATATTTTCCTTTATCCTTGTCTGTGCTAACTGTAGGTATTGGTGTATTACCTCTTCACTGGGTGGTGGGCAAAGGTTTCAGCCTAGGGTTGAAACAGGAGACAGGGTGAGGTTCGAGGCCTGGACATGCACACCATCAGTGTAAACTCCAGATAGAGGGTCAGTCAGGATTTCCCTAGTCTGAGGGAAATTGCAGGGGCCCGGGTTATTAGCTCTCGCTCACCTAGTCTCCCCGTGACATTATAATCGGCCCAACAACAAAAAAAAAAAAAGGGGGGTTCTTTTTTTTTTCTTTTGTCATGGATCCCATGAATTCCATAACCCGCCAGTTGGAGGCGCTGTCCCTACAGGTCACTGAGTTGAGGGGGGCAGTTCAGCAACAGGGACTAGCTTTATCTAATGTGCAAGCTGGAGCGACAGGAAGAGTTGCTGAGCCTAAATTCCCTTTGCCTGAAAAATTTGCTGGGGAACGCAGTAAATTTGTTTCTTTTCGTGAAGCTTGCAAACTATATTTCCGTATGCGCCCGATCTCCTCGGGTAATGAGGCTCAGCGTGTGGGCCTGGTGTTGTTATTGTTAAGCGGGGATCCCCAAGCATGGGCGTTTTCTTTGCCATCTGATTCTGCTGCATTTGACTCTGTGGAGAGCTTTTTTTCCTCTCTTGGAAAAATCTACGATGAACCTGACAGAATGGCTCTAGCAGAATCTAAGATACGCACTATTCGGCAGGGGGAGCGAGTTGCAGAGGATTACTGTTCTGAATTTCGTCGCTGGGCGATCGATACACAATGGAATGATCCAGCATTGCGGAGTCAGTTTATTCATGGGGTTTTTGGAAGGGTTAAAAAAGCCCTTCTGATGTACGAGACTCCTGCTTCTCTAGATTCCGCTATGAGTCTGGTTGTCCGCATTGATCACCGTTTGCGTCAGGGGGAGCATGAGACACCACCTATGGGAGAGGGTTTAGGTTCACGTGAGGTTGCTGCAGGTGAGCCCACAGAGCCTATGCTAATCGCAGGGGTGTCACATGTGAAGCGTCGAGCCCCTGAGCTCAGGAAGCAGGGAGCCTGTTTTTACTGTGGTAAAACTGGTCATTTTATTAACATCTGTCCTCTGCTGTCTTAAGAAAAACGCAACGGCGGAAAACTTCTAAGCTCAGAGGGTGTGGAGGAGACCAATCTGAGCTTATGTATATCCTCCATGGTGGTTTCTCAATGCATGCTCCCTGCTAAGGTTTTTATCGCTGGCAGTGAGCTGCCAATTACTGTTTTTGTGGATAGTGGTTCAGCCACAAATCTCATTGATGAGGAGTTTGCGCGCACAGCAGGTTTTATGTTATGACCCCAATGGCAGAGGGTCTCAGGAATCAATACCAAGTCTGCAAACACAAAAAACCAGCTCATAGGGCAGTGGTAACTGGGCTGACCATATATCTAATCCTAGCACCACAAATAGAAGTAGCCGGTGAACGTGCCTACGTTGGTTCTAGACGTCTCGCGCCAGCCGGAGAACTAACTAACCCTAGAAGGGAAAAGAAAGACCTTTCTTGCCTCCAGAGAAAAGACCCCAAAAGTTGGATACAAGCCCCCAACAAATAATAACGGTGAGGTAAGAGGAAAAGACAAACATAAGAATGAGCTAGGTATTTAGCAAAGAGAGGCCCACTAGCTAATAGCAGAATATAGTAAGATGACTTATATGGTCAGCAAAAACCCTATCAAAATATCCACACTGGATATTCAAGAACCCCCGAACCGTCTAACGGCCGGGGGGAGAACACCAGCCCCCTAGAGCTTCCAGCAAGGTCAGAAATCACATTTAGTACAAGCTGGACAAAAATAGTAGCAAGCAAGTAACTCAAAAAACAAAGAAGCAAGACTTAGCTTAATTTAGCAAGAGCCAGGACCAGCAGACAGGAGCAACAGAAGGATCTGATTACAACGATGCCAGGCACTGGACTAAGGATCCAGGAAGTTAATATAGCGACACCCCTGGACTAACGACCCAGGTGAGTGCCAAACAGAAAAAAGACAATCCCAGAGTCATACCACTAGTGACCACAAGAGGGAGCCAAAAAGTCTAATTCACAACAGTTTTAGGATTGAAAAACTGTCTCATCCTATCCGCGTGGTCACCATCAATACTGCTCCACTCTCTCAGGGGGAGATTACTAAATTTGTGGCTGAGGTGAAACTCCACATTGGGGTTCTACATTCCGAGCGGGTTACATGTAAGGTGCTCAGGAATCTTCCTGCTCAGGTGGTTTTGGGTTTTCCTTGGTTGTCCATGCACAACCCGGTAATTGACTGGAAAACTCAGGACATAATTCAGTGGAGCGAATTCTGCCAGGAGAATTGCCTGGCCACATGTGTGGCTGCGGTGACTTCAAGCATTCCGGAGTCACTTCTGGATTTTGTGGATGTGTTCTCAGAAAAGAGTTGTTCAGAGTTGCCGCCACATCGTCCCTATGACTGTTCTATCAGGTTTAAAACAGGACCCAAGTTGCCTAAAGCAAGGATGTTTAACATCTCCGGTCCGGAGAGACAAGCGTTAAAAGATTATATTGCTGAAAGCTTGAGCAAAGGGCACATCAGGCCGTCATCCTCGCCGGTGGCAGCAGGGTTCTTCTTCGTGAAGAAGAAAGATGGCGGATTACGCCCGTGTTTCGATTTCAGGGAGTTGAACCAGATTACGGTTCGTGATCCATACCCGATGCCACTGATACCAGATTTGTTCAACCAGGTGGCGGGTGCTAAGTGGTTTACCAAGTTTGATCTCAGAGGGGCGTACAACCTCATAAGAGTCCGTCAAGGTGATGAGTGGAAGACGGCTTTTAATACCCCTGAGGGTCATTTTGAAAATTTGGTGATGCCTTTTGGGTTGACTAACGCACCTGCAGTGTTCCAACATTTCATCAATGATGTGTTCTCGCATGTTTTGGGGAAATTCGTTATCGTGTACCTAGATGACATCCTCATATATTCTTGCGACCGTGATGCTCATTTAAATCATGTCAGGCAGGTGTTACAGCTTCTCAGAGAGAATAAGCTGTATGCTAAACTTGAGAAATGTGTATTTTCTGTTCAAGAGTTGCCTTTCTTGGGTTATATTGTGTCTGCTTCTGGTTTTAAAATGGATGCCGCTAAGGTGCAAGCGGTGCTGCATTGGGAACGTCCTGATAACCTGAAAGCACTTCAGCGGTTCCTTGGGTTTTCTAACTACTATAGGAAATTTATCAAGGATTTTTCCATCATTGCTAAACCGCTAACTGACATGACTAAAAAGGGTACCAATTTCTCCGTTTGGTCTGAGGCTGCTGTGCGCGCATTTGAATTTCTTAAGAACAGTTTTGTTTCAGCCCCCATTCTTGTGCAGCCAGACGTATCAAAACCCTTTGTTGTGGAAGTCGATGCGTCTGAGGTTGGTGTGGGGGCGGTACTATCTCAAGGCTCATCTTTGAGTGGTTTGCGTCCGTGCACCTATTTCTCCAAGAAACTGTCGTCCGCCGAACGTAACTACGATATCGGCAACAGGGAGTTGTTGGCAATCAAGTTGGCCTTTGAGGAATGGCGACACTTCTGACACTTCTTGGAGGGGTCGGTACATCAGGTTACTGTTATTACCGATCATAAGAATCTGCTGTATTTGGAGTCAGCCAAGCGTCTGTCCCCCAGGCAGGCTCGCTGGGCATTGTTTTTCACGCGGTTCAATTTTGTTGTCACTTACAGACCGGGGTCTAAAAACACTAAGGCGGATGCTCTGTCCAGGTATTTTCCGGGGGGTGAACCTCGGGAAGATCCAGTACCCATCCTCCAAAAGGGTGTTGTGGTTTCGGCTCTCACTACCGAGGTTGAGGCTGAGATTGCCGAGGCTCAGGAGGAGGTGCCATCTGAGCTTCCCATCAACAAATCTTTTGTACCGCTTCATCTCCGCTTAAAGGTTTTGGCGGAGCATCATGATGCTGTCCTGGCTGGCCACCCAGGGGTTAGAGGTACCTTGGAGTTGGTGTCACGTCGGTTTTGGTGGCCCAAGATCCGACAGGACGTGGTCTCATACGTGTCAGCTTGTACCACGTGCGCTAGGGCTAAGACGCCCCGCTCCCGTCCTGTTGGCACACTACTTCCTCTTGAAGTACCTAGTAAGCCATGGACGGAAATCTCCATGGATTTCATCACTGATTTGCCCTCATCAGCTGGGAACACGGTCATCTTGGTGATTGTTGATCGGTTTTCTAAAATGTCGCACTTTGTGTCTTTGCCTTCGTTGCCTAACGCTAAGACTCTGGCTCAGGTATTTGTGCAGGAGGTGGTCAGACTTCATGGGGTTCCGTCTGACATCGTGTCTGATAGGGGGTCTCAGTTTGTGGCAAAATTTTGGAAAGCATTTTGCTCACGGCTGGGGATCAAGTTGTCTCATTCTTCGGCGTTCCATCCTCAGTCAAATGGTCAGACTGAGCGTATGAACCAAAATTTGGAACAGTACCTACGCTGCTTTGTCTCTGATAACCAGGAGGAGTGGTCTACCTTTCTTTCTTTGGCTGAGTTTGCCATCAATAATCACAGCCAGGAGTCGTCTGGGGAGTCTCCGTTTTTTTGTGTTTACGGGCTACATCCTCAATTTTGTACCTTGAGTCAGAGGGGCTCTTCCGGCGTTCCGGAGGAGGATCAGTTAGGAGCACAATTGTCATCAGTCTGGAGGAGAGTTAAACAGCGCCTGTTGAGTGTGGGTGCTAGGTACAAACATGTGGCTGACAGTAGGCGTGTGCCAGGTCCGGACCTGAGTGTGGATGACTGGGTGTGGTTATCCACAAAAAACATAAGACTCAAAATACCGTCCCTTAAATTGGGTCCTCGGTTTATTGGTCCATTTAGGGTCACCGCCGTCATTAACCCAGTAGCATACTGATTGGAGCTCCCTACGGTGTATAAGATACACAACGTGTTCCACAGGTCTCTTCGAAAGAAAGTGGTGGGTTCTGTGGACGCGGCGCCTATGCCACCTCCAGTCTTGGTGGATGGTAATTTGGAGTTTGAAGTCTCCAAGGTGGTTGACTCTCGTGTAGTGCGTCGCACTTTACAGTACTTGGTACACTGGCGTGGTTATGGGCCTGAGGAGAGGTCCTGGGTACCAGCCTCGGATATTCATGCGGTTCGGCTGGTCAGGTTTTTTCATCGTCTCCATCCGGACAAGCCGGGTCCTATAAGCCGTGAGGGCCCCGGGGTCCCTCGTAGAAGGCAGGGTACTGACATGTCGGACGCTGTTCAGACCAGGTCGTTCGACAGACAGCGCTAATTCCGCTTTTGACCACTATTTGCTCATTGGCGTCGGCTACATTTTATCTAGCTGTTCCGGGGTTAAATTACCTGATCCTCGGATTGGAAGCTGGGCCATGCCCATTGTCTTTAAATAGTTCTCCTGATCATTGGGCGTCGCCGATTATAGCTTCTGTCTTGTGCGTTGTTATCTCGGTCTGGGGTGGAGAGCTGGTTGTTGGAGATTCGTTGCTGGTGGTGTATTTTCCTTAGTCTTATTTACTCCTTCCTATATTTGTATTTATTTTGCCCTGCACATTTATAGTGTATTCCTGAGTGACTGCGGCGTGGTGTATATATTCCTTTATCCTTGTCTGTGCTAATATTGGTGTATTACCTCTTCACTGGGTGGTGGGCGAAGGTTTCAGCCTAGGGTTGAAACAGGAGACAGGGTGAGGTTCGAGGCCTGGACATGCACACCATCAGTGTAAACTCCAGGTAGAGGGTCAGTCAGGATTTCCCTAGTCTGAGAGAAATTGCAGGGGCCCGGATTATTAGCTCTCGCTCACCTAGTCTCCCCGTGACAGCTACATAGGGAATAAAAAGCTGGAATGCCTTTATAATGGAAGCATTCATTACAGATAGTCTCCACCCTCTAGCCCAGAGTCAACTACTTATTCCTGCAAAGAGGAAATCTTGTGTACACTGCAGAATTCAAGTCATATAATGGCCAGAAATAGTGCTGTTCTTCATGTAAACACTAGTGTTGAGCATTCCGATACCGCAAGTATCGGGTATCGGCCGATACTTGCGGGTATCGGAATTCCGATACCGAGATCCGATACTTTTGTGGTATCGGGTATCGGTATCGAAACAACATTAATGTGTAAAATAAAGAATTAAAATAAAAAATATTGCTATACTCACCTCTCCGACGCAGCCTGGACCTCACCGAGGGAACCGGCAGCGTTCTTTGCTTAAAATGCGCGCGTTTACTTCCTTCCGTGACGTCACGGCTTCTGATTGGTCGCGTGCCGCCCATGTGGCTGCGACGCGACCAATCACAGCAAGCCGTGACGTAATTTTCAAAATTTTAAAATTACGTTCCGGCTTGTGATTGGTCGCGTCGCGGTCACTTGGGCGACGCGACCAATCACAAGCCGTGACGTCACGGGAGGCAGGAAACGCGCGCATTTTAAAATTACGTCACGGCTTGTGATTGGTTG
This sequence comes from Ranitomeya variabilis, assembly GCF_051348905.1. Classification (NCBI taxonomy): domain Eukaryota; kingdom Metazoa; phylum Chordata; class Amphibia; order Anura; family Dendrobatidae; genus Ranitomeya; species Ranitomeya variabilis. The sequence continues at coordinate 130,066,902 of NC_135237.1, forward strand.
CGTGCCGCCCATGTGACCGCGACGCGACCAATCACAGCAAGCCGTGACGTAATTTCAGGTCCTGTATGCCTAATTCTGCATTCAGGACTTGAAAATTACGTCACAGCTTGCTGTGATTGGTCGCGTCGCGGCCACATGGGCGGCACGCGACCAATCAGAAGCCGTGACGTCACGGAAGGAAGTAAACGCGCGCATTTTAAGCAAAGAACGCTGCCGGTTCCCTCGGTGAGGTCCAGGCTGCGTCGGAGAGGTGAGTATAGCAATATTTTTTATTTTAATTCTTTATTTTACACATTAATATGGATCCCAGGGCCTGAAGGAAAGTTTCCTCTCCTTCAGACCCTGGGAACCATCAGGGATACCGTCCGATACTTGAGTCCCATTGACTTGTATTGGTATCGGGTATCGGTATCGGATTAGATCCGATACTTTGCCGGTATCGGCCGATACTTTCCGATACCGATACTTTCAAGTATCGGACGGTATCGCTCAACACTAGTAAACACATTATAGCTTATTCTGAAAAGTTATTTTAAAGAGTAGCTATTTTAAAGGCATAAACATTAGAATATGTTGGCAGAACCTTCACTTTCAGCAGGACTGTTCAACCATGTAATTAATGTGCATAAGGGCTTCCTAAATCTCCCCTAATTTTAAATTCAAACGCCCATCCCTTATGTTATTCAAGGAGATAAGCCACAGCCAGAACTGCCTGGCAGTACCTTTACTGTCTCCATCTATTGAAATTACATGAATGCTTTGCTGAGGAGAGTGGTCACATGCCTGGGGCTGTCAGGCCTATGAGTGTTCAGCCAACAGCTACATAAGATGTGTGGCCACTTTTAGTTAAACTCTGCATGTACAGAACAAAATACTTCTTCATTGCCCTGGAAAAAAATACAAGAATACTACAAAGTTTTTATAGAAGGTAAATTATTAGCTTTGTGTTTTTTTGTTTAGGCAAGGAATTTAGATCATTGCAGCATCTATAAAGGACATGTCATCAGAGCTGTTTTGAGATGAAAATTAGATCTAAATTCTCTGGCTTGATGAAAGCCAAATTTGGCCGAAATGTTGCCTCTTCAATCTCATTTTTGTATTATCGCTATGTGGTTTTAAGGATGGAGTAAAAGTTATGTTTTTTCATACATGAACTTTCGCTGGTGCCTCAAACTCTTTTGAAATTTCTACTTTTTCTCTAGCCATAGAAACGGGTTAGCAACATTTTTTTTTCATGATAGTTCTTTGAAGGTAAGGTCATAACCTCACTCCCACTCATCTTCTGCTAGTTCTCATAAACTATTCTTCATCTGTAACTTTGTGGAAGTAGTTATAAATTGTGCATCTGTTTTCCTTTTCTTTATTAATATGTAAGAGCGCCAACATGTAAGGACTCAACCCCCTCTTACAAAATAAATTCAAACAATACATGGACCAACTATTAAGTTCAAGACTGCCTCCTTTATGGCTTGCTATGGGTTTTGGCTGACCCTGTTGCAGGGAAAATACCAGCTAGTTACCTACGTTCTACTATTACTGTGGAAATGGTGTAATAAAGGTATATATACTGTATGAATATTATGTCATGTGGCGTCATGCTGTGATTTAATGTGCTACATATCCCCAGAAAAGTACCGTTGATAGTATAATGGCCTGATATTCAGGTATTGTCCACTGTGTGTATTTTTCGGTCTGTATATTTCTCTGTCTGCAATGCCCAAGCTAACTGCAGGTCTCCAAAACCAAAGTTACAGGCTCATAGACACATACGAAGTCATAACTTCTGGTCAGGAGACCCAATACCACCCTTGGCATTGTGGTCTTTATATGGACCATGAAATACAATCATGTGAACTCGGCTCATTATTGGGAAACACGTTTTGCACAGTGGACTTAGGGTTAATGTGCACTGGGTTGCAGGTGAGACCTTCGGGTCATGGGTTAGCTATAATATCAGTGAGCATAAAAAGTGAAGAGAAAACAAAGCAGACACATAGATGGCACAGACCCAGGAGGACGTTGAGGAGAAAAACTAGTGCCACCAGGCGCTACCTGTGTGGATGAGTATGTACTCACTAGTATGGTGTACCAGCCTTGGACTTAGGACAATAGGAGAGCAAAATAAAGTCTCCAATGAGCTATACACACATGAGCTGTGTGATGTGTCTCGAGGTGAAAGAGGCAAGTCCATCTGAGAAAGGGAGTCACAATTAGTAAAAGGTGACAACTGCTATAGCAAATCGGAGAATCTAGGCTTATTTTTTACTAAAAATACATATTCAAATGATTATGTCCTTTTTGCGGACATGTGTAAATGAATCAGTTAAAAAGTAATGGATTCTGTGTGCAATCTGTTTTTAATAGGCCTCATAAATTAAATGGCTGATTTTGAACCAAACCATACAAAAAGATGAGAATAGGTATATGCATTAAGTTCAACAGAAAAGAGATCTGAATCTATTAAAAAAATGTGGTAATCGCTCCATCAGACTCTATTGCTTTGTGTGCTGTCCGTTTTTTTTAACACAGTTAGCAAAGAGAGAGGAGAAATAAGGTAATTTCAGTGTGCCCTAAAGAGTGCATCTGCCTCTAAGGTCTCAATCAGATGATCTTTTTTTTACATATAAGGAAAAAAGGACCATTTTTCATCAGTGTGCTAGATCCAATTTTCCTTTTTCATTTCTGGCTTTTTTGTGTTTGTTTCTATTATTAGTGTGACAGTGTGGCAAAAAAACAAACAGCACCTGGATAACACACGGGAAGCATCCCAGTGCTAGTTCTTGTTTTATGTCAGTGCCATTCAGTTGCATGATTGATTTTAATCTGAACATTGGATAAAAAAACACATGTCATTGTTTGGGGGAGGGGCCAGGAAGGCTATTGATCCACATGCGTGTAAGGAGACGGACATACTTCCCAATTTCCCACTTGAAGACGAGTACTGTTATAGTGTATAACGTGAATTGTTATATGTCTTATTAGTGTCGGTGTTATGTTCTGCCCGACAGTAGGGAGACTTGGAGTTAATGATCCCGGTATGGGAAGAGTTATGGTGAAGGGACAGAGACAATTTCCTTTCAAGATGTCAGCTAAGGTCGAGTGTGCACTGGAAGCAGACCTATGTTCTAGATAGGGAGCAGAGCCACACGATGTGTGTCATTTCCCATGATTTGGGAATCATACAGACAGTATTGCATTATCATTGTTTATCATTGTGTTGTTATATAGTGCTGTTTTGTTGCTATGCAATAACGTTTGCCCTCTATAAGTTTGTTCTTCCTCTCTCTCTATGTCTCTGATGTAGCTCTGATGTCAGTAACCCCTTTCTTTTCTCATTCACTGTTTATCAGCCATCCTAGAAGCTCATGTGTATGCAGTACTGTTTCTTTTTTACCTGCTGTATGTGTGCATATCTTCAAGAATTTAGCTGGAAAATAAACCTTCTTCTGGGATCTTCATATGTGCCTCCTTCAGTTGAGTTAAAACTATTTGAGGAACTCTATTATTAACATTGGCAAACTAGTTGCCTTAAGAGGTAAGAGGACGCAGAACCGCGTGTTGAGAATAGGACTCTCACTAACTGGGCTGTTGTAGTGTGCTGGGAGGTGGTGATAGAGAAACTTGATGCAAGAACAAGTAAACTTGAAGAGGTAGAGAGACTGTGTGAGAAGATGCTCTGTAGTGTGAAGGAAACATCAGGTTGATGTTTTGAATGGTGGTTTCCTTCATTGAAATATTCAACATCTGGTCCTGGCCAACCGAAGTCACCAGCATCATGCGGCCTGCAAAGGCATAGCACCCCTGTAGACTAAGCCCCCACAACCAGCTAGGAGAGATCACGAGCCACTTCACATCAGCAATGTGAGACTTAGCCCCAAGCATATGACTAAAAAGAGTTGCTAGATTTTTGTAATTCGCTGAAGATGCAAAATATTTTGTGTGTTGCCATGGAGAATGTCTATATTTTACAGACTCTTAAGATCTTGATTCTCAAGGTCTATTTCTGATAGATCGAGATCACTGGCAATGGTAGTAAATACAGCCTTTATATCTGCATCCTGGGACAGGTCGCAAAATGGCTTCACAATGTCAATTATCTTTTCAGCTAGATTGAAACGGTCACTTAAGAAAGTTATGAGGCCCACCTTCACCTTCACGAATACGGCAGTTAAGTAGTGATGGGCGAACCCCCTGATGATTGGGATCAGCGGGTTCGCCCGAGTATTTCTGTAAAGTTCGAGTTCGGGGCCGGAGATGACGCGAACTTGCGTCCGAATCCCGAACTTGGACTTTACAGATATTGGATGGGATTGGGCGGGGGCTGTAAAAGAAAGCTTAAAATTAATAATAAACATTATAATTATACTTACCTGTCCGAACACTGCCGTAAAAAGCTGAAGACTGCTGAGTGCAGTGAATACCGCCGCAAGGTAATAAGCAGTCCCGGAAGCAGATGCGACCGGTAGACAGCGGGATGGGAGGACGCATCGTTGGACAGGTAAGTATAATATTTATAATGTTTATTATTAATTTTATGTTTTCTTTTACGACTGCCCTGGACCCGAACTGTAACATGGGCTTCCCATGTAAACCCGTGTTCGGGACCTTGTGACCGAACACTATGTGTTCAGTACGGTCCCAAACTTTACAGTTCGGGTTCGCCCATCCCTACGGTTAAGTCCTTCTTATCAGTAACATGTAGATTGTGTCCCTTACTTCTTTTTGGTCGTGATGATCAGGAGCCGAAGCCAGATCCGGATGTCAGATCAACGCCCTTCAGCTGTCTCACACCACATGAGAGTACAGTAATGCTTTCTGCGAGTGTCGATGTCCAACGTCCCAAGATCAGATCATCAAACAAAGATGATATTTTTGACTTCACATATTCAGTTTATCCATGTCAACAATATTGGTAGAATTTGACTGAAGTGATTTCTGCTACCTGCTGAAGACTGACAGTACATCGGCCAGAAATGCCAAGAGTCTCAAGTTGTCGTCCACTCAGAGTAATTTCAGGTGACCATAGCGAAATCACAGCCTGAATATTACATTACAGGGAGGGAGGAGGTATAAGGAGAACTACAATTCCCAACATGTCCAGTCTATGTGACAGTGATATTACAGGAAGGGTATATACCGTACTAATTACACCAGTCTCCCAAGATTCCCCAGGTTCAGAGAGCACTAACCACATGAAGAGATGGTCTGTTTCACTTTCTTTCTCAGTCTCTGCACACAAGCCCCGCCCCCTCAGGTCACATGATGGTGATATCATCCCAGGTCCACCTCCAGTCCACTGACCAATGTGACCATCTCCGTGCCAGGATGGAGTTTACAAGCTGCACAGTCTCTCAGCCATGCAGCTAGAAAGGCAGCTCTGATCTCTGAGGACTAGTAGCACACAAGGGGTGTACTTACCTCTTAGGGGGGATTCTACCTAGAGTACAGTATGCGTGGTATGGCAGCCATGCCGATTTGTGCAGTAATAAAAATTGCTTAAAAAAAAACTCTGCAATTATGTAGGGTCTATAGACAGGACAAGCTGTGAGAAATTAGCCATTATCTGAAGGCAAAATTGGGTTACTTTAGAAGGGCTATTAGAATACAAGTATTTGAAAAAAATTCATTCTGAGAAAACCCCTTTAAGCTTGAAACCGCATCCTTCCGTCATCCCTGGGTGGGAGACCACTCAACTATTAAGGTCGATTAAATCATTAAAATATAAGTGGCACATCATGCTACATCTCTTTTTACAAAGGGGTTCAGCCCCACACACGCAACACCAATTTACAAGCATCAGCCGTCAACCATCGGACGCACCCGCAGCATTTTCCATTTGTTTTCTCATATCGAATCAGCATGTGAAAAGAATTGCAGAACTGCACTGCCCCATAGTATAACATTGGTCAAACATCACATAGCACTCGGCCGTGTTATATGTTCGTGTGGACAAGCCCTTAGGGTGTGATTCATACTACTTACTGCTGGATTTGCAAACCTGTTAAATGGACTCTGTTGGACTCTTCTGCATTAATACTATGATTTACAAATAGAGAAGCATTACCCAAAGGGTTACGAAAAGAAAAACATACCTTAAAGAGACTCTGTCCGCACAGAACGAATGGTCAAACTAAGATCCGCCACTCAGTGTTTCATGGCGTAGCCAATCATTTCTATACACCTTCCCACCTGCTTGTTTTCCATGTATCTCCACCCCCTCTTCTTTGATTGACAGCTTTGACTTCATAGAGCCAGAGAAGGGTGGAGTTGGATGGAAACCAACAGGTGGGAAGGTGTATATAAATGTTTGGCTACTCCATGAAGTACCGAGTGCCTGTTCTTTCTTGGAACAGTTATTCTGTGCTGACAGAGTCTCTTTAAAGGAGACCTGGCACGTAATTTCAAGCATCCAAACTGTCCCCAGTGTGTTGTTAGTGCAATGTGCATCACTAACACTTTTTAAAAATAAAAAACGACACTGTAATGATGTCCAAAAAGCACTTTATATAGTTATTCGGTACCTGCTCATTGAGTCATAGGGGTGTGCTTCATTTTCTGTTCACTCAAGGGCATCGCTGCCCACTGAATTTGATTGATATCCCTGGCTGTGCCAACGTAACTGGAATCTCGCGCTTGGAGCCATACTTGCGCAGTGTCGAGCGGGCAGATGCTTTTGTGCAGTGTGTAGCATGGAGGCGGCCGTGCTTGCGCAGTGTTGAGTGAGGAGCTGTGCTTCAGCAGTGTTGATCGGGGAGCCGCGCATATGCCGTGACGTGCAGCTTCCCGCCGCTCCACACTGCACAAGCGCAGCTCCAAACGCCACACTGCGCAAGCGCAGGATTCCAATGACATCGGTACAACTAGGGAAATCAGTCAAATTCAGTGACACCCGTGACTAAACCGAAAATGAAGAACACCCTTACGAATAAATGAACAAGTACCATATAAGTATATAAAGTGCTTTTTGGACAGGACTACTGCCCCGTTTTAATGAGAAAAACATGTTAGTGATGCACATTGCATCACTAACAACGCACTGGAGACAGTTTAGGTGCTTGAAATGATGTCACAGGTTCCCTTTAAGGCATTTTTGTTCCTAACCCTTTGTGCTTCTCAGTTGGTAAATCATAGTATTGAAGCAGAAGAGAGATTGCAGGTGAATTAGGACATGTAATAGGTTTATTAAAGGGTTAAAACATTGAAAAGTTGCTATTTGATTAAAATTTCTGACTTTTCCAAGCCTTGAAGTGAACAATTTTTACTTATGAGATCGATATTCTTTTGTACTACTTTTAGCAGGACTTCAGTTTCTATGACTTTTTTTTCTCTCACATTTATTTTGTTTTTTTTGTGTGCTATTTTCATGTTATTAAAAAAAAAAATGTATTAGGGTATGTGTCCACTTTCAGGATGGCCGGCGGTTTGGACGGAGCGGCAAACCCGCTCCGCCCTAAGCCCCGCCCCCTTCTGTGACGCGATGATGCCGGATGTGTTCATTGCACACATCCGGCATCATCGCACCCCACACATAGGGCCCTGTGATATACCTTGCGGCGGCGCAGCGTCGCCGCAAGGAATACTGACATGCTGCGATCTTAAAAGACGCGCAGCATGTCCGGAATCGCAGGGCCGACGGATGCGTGTTACCACGCATAGTGGAGACGGGATTTCATAAAATCCCCTCCACTATGCTGGAACATCTGGACGCTGCGTGTTTGACGCTGCGGCTCTGCGCAGCGTCAAACACGCAGCGTTTCCTGAACGTGGACACATACCCTTACGGTTGCAACATTTATTAAGCATAATGAGAACTTCAAATCTAATACCTTCACGAGCATCTCTCGCCATATGTACAGTTCATAATTTGGCATTTTCACCACTTTGTGTTGTGCGTTTTTTGTTTTTAAACAACGTATCACTATATTTTTGGTGTTACTTTTATAAATATATAAACTAAGAATTCAGTTCTTTCATACAAAAGTGCAGCTTGAAATTTCTGAATCCAGGTGCAAAAACCTGGGCTCCCACCCAAGATCCCTAAAGCGATTATAGCTTTCAAACTCTTTTGTCTTTAAATATAATACAAAATATGTATTAAGCAATCAGATCCACATCGCATTAGCACTGCCAAGACGGAAAACATTATCAGTAGTGTCATTTAGCTTAAAAAAATCTCACACCTTGAGGCAGCAGTGATGATGTGTAATATTTAGAATGTGTTCACTGATCGTCAGTGTCATAGACTGCATTCTTCTTCTGCAGCTTGAAATCCCTGGTTTCTTTTGTAGAGATGAAGATTTTATATCCTATGAAGTCTTGTATTTCCTACTACTAAAATACTATTTCTGTATTACTGTCCCTAAATTCCCTATCAGACACAGAGAAGACATACAAACTCCTTGCAGATGTTCTCCTTGGTGGGATCCAAATCCAGGACCCCAGCGCTACAAAGCAAAAATACTAATGAATGAACTACAGTGCCCAAGTATGCACATTGTTGGAATGGTTAGAGGGGCATATTCTGCAGCACTTTACAGACATTATTATAGGGGCTTACATTATAAATTTCCCATGTGTATATTTGTGGAGTGTGAGAGGAGATCAGAGTACCTGGTGGAATCCCATACATACACAGGGAAAACATGCAAGCTTCACACACATGTTCTGGGATTTGAATCAAGAACCTCAGCAAATGAAAAATGTCTTTCTATTTTTTCTGAATGCTTTATTGGCAGAACCCGATGCAAATCAGGTCGGCACATGACCACAAAGATGCAAAATGCATACTTAGGCTATGTGCACACGTTGCGAATTTTGATGTGTTTCCGCAGCATTTTTTGACTCGCGGAATTGCATCAAATCCGCAGTGTAGTGCACCACCAATGTTAGTCAATGGGAAATTGACAACTGGTGTGCACATGCTGCGGGAAAAAACGCACGGATTTGCAGCGTTTTATTTTCCACAGCATGTCAATTCTTTTTGCGGACAGAGTGTGGGTGGAGACTATGTGTGTGGGCGGAGACTGTGTGCGGAGAAGATGTGCGTGCCTGTGTGTGGGTGTTTGTGTGTATCTTTGGGTGTGTGTGCGGGGGTCTGCGGAGCTGTGTCTGTGTGTGGGTGCCTGTGTTCGGATGTCTGTGTATCTGTGTGTCTGTGTGTGCGGGTGTCTGCGGTTGTCTGCGGGGCTGTGTGTGTGAGGGTCTGTATGTAGGCAGTCATCGTCCGATGGGACTACTAGTCCCATTCGGCTATGCCTGCTACAGTGACAGCTAGCCGATGATGGGACAGTAGTAGTCCCATTATCTGTCTACTGTGTAAAAAAAAACACATACACACATATACAGTATATACTCACCACACAGCTAATCCCGGACGCCCTCGATCACCTGTAAAAACAATAAATTAACCAACAGTATACTCCCTGTTCCGATGTAATCCAATTAATAACGAGTGTCCCATGACGATCTCCCGTGGAGAGCTTTCACATCGGCAGATTTGACCGCTCTCCAGGGGCTCCGGTGATACAATGACGGAAGGTATCCTTTCACAGTGTATCACTCCGCCGTCAGAGGTCGCTGTCATCGGCAACGCTGCGTGGGAAAATTCTCACGCAGCGTCGCTGTAAAGTGAGAGCCTGAACTTGGGTAACCTCTTCAGTGATGCACTGCAGGAGCCATTATCTCCTGTCAGTGTGTCACTGGAGGCCTATAGAGCAGTCACATCTCCTGATGTGACTGCTCTATAGGGGAGATCGTCGTGGGACACTCGTTATTAAATGGACTGCATCGGAACAGGGAGTATTTGTGTTGGTTTATTTATTTTTTACAGGTGAACGAGGGCGTCGGATGGATTAGCAGAACAATAAATATGGAAAGACTGCATGGTGTTTTATTTCATTAAAATACTTTATTCTGGCTGTGTGTTTATTTAACCTATAGGATTAGTAATGGATAGGTGTCTTATTGACTCCTCTCCATTACTAACTGGGCTTGATGTCACCTTACAATAAAGGTGACATTAACCCCTTATTACCCCATATGCCACCGCTACAGGGCAGTGGGAAGAGAGAGGCTAACATTTCTGGTTCCAAAAGACTTTCTGCTTGAGAAAGGCTTTTGGAAGCCGAAACATTGCACCACACCATGTGGGTCCAATAAAGTCCACTTATATTTTTGCTAAAACCTGGAGTGCTGCCTTCCATTTTTTTGGTCCCTGTATATTTGGCAAGTATATGGATTAGTTGCCTGGAGGCCCGTGCACACATTTAATTGTATGTGCTGTTCCATTTTTTTCTATCTATTATCTATCTATAAATCTATCTATCTATCTATCTATCTATCTTTATTCTTCAATGGAGTATGTAAATGAAGAGGTTGGACAAGAAATGACATCACAATTCATTATTTTTTCGTTAAATAATAGATCTTTATTTAGCCTACAAAAACGCATACAAATCTGCATGAAAAAAAACGCATTAAAATCTGCATCAAAAATGCTCTGATTTTTACCTGTGTTTTCTGCCAAGAGATGCAGAAAATTCCACAGGCAAATCTGCAACGTGTGCACATACCCAATCACTTCACAACTGCTCGAAGTGCAAAGAAAAGCCAACTCCTAACAGTGGTGATTGCTTGCCAAAAATTTCCCCAGGACTGGACAACCCCTTTAAGTTTGATGTTGTCTAGTGGAGTGGTAGGGACACCTAGGAAGTCTTGTTGCATCATAAATCATCCACACTCATTTGGTCTATGTGTAAACTTCAAACTCTTCTATTTTTAGCAGCAAAGCAAATGGTAGCCCATGCTTGGAAAAAAAACACATCCCATTTCCAGAATTTTTAGCTTCTATAGATAACTTTATGACCAGTGAGCAACTTGCAAGTGTCTGGAACGACACTTGGGATAAATTCTTCAAAATATGGGACCCATGGATAGCATATGTCCATCAGCATGTGTCAAGTGCCAGCCTGTCCTTTGGTTAATTATATACCAGGACACATGATGTCCATATCAACTCCTGGTCCCTTTCTACTCATTTTTTATGTGCCTCTTCTGTATTCGTGTAAAGTACTTAAATTGTATACTAAATTTTACATTTTGTTATCTTAATAAAACACAATAACATATTTGAAAGAGAAAATCTAACTTGTTGGACCGTTTTATTGAATGTTACACATAAGAGAGGAGATTTGCAGTTAATCTCTATCATCAAAATCCCTTGTCTATGGCCAATGTTAGGTGTCGGGTATTATAGTTTCTTTTGTATGTGATGTTTAGTTTTTAAGTTGAATCACAGAAAAGTAAATTCGTTAAATATGCACATATTCCCCACAGATATACTTGGATCTGGGTTATTTATAATGTACTCTTATGACATCACCATAGAACACAACCTATAAATGCGCAGTCACAGATTTAGCTTACATATTGGAATTTCAAATGTAAAGGAGGTCAGAGCAACTGAAATGTACACTTTATCAGGTATAGGAGAGGGTTATGAAGATTGCACATCTGACGGTCCTCAGCTCATGCAGCAGCACAGTTTCCTTGAGATGGAAGACATATGACATTTCTCTTTTTCTGCACATTGTGAAAAATAAACAATTGCAACTAATATACAGCATAACAATTCCCATAATTGGCTACAGAATAAATTTGGTGGTCTAATGACATTGTGGTACATGCACCTACAACAGTCACAGACATGTTGTTATGTTGTGGTTGGTAAGAATGTCTTTATTAGCTGCATCATGTACACCCACATGTTATGCTTGTAAGCAGTGGCATAACTACAAAGTTATGGGCCCCGATGTGAACTTTCAAATGGGGCCCCCATACCAAAATATATACCGTATTTTTCAGACTACAAGACGCACTTCCCCCCCCCCAAAAAAAGGGGGGAAAATAGGGGGTGCGTCTAATAGTCGTAATGCAGGCTTACCCGCAGTGGTGTGGTGGCGGCGGCAGAGGTGCGGGGATGAGGAGGCGCAGTGAGCGGGGTCCCTTTCACTGGTGAGATGATGCAGCAGCCCGGTAAGCAGCAGAGTCGGGTGAATCATGTTGTTATCAGAGGTGGCGGCCATCTTCCTGAGGCCGCGCATGCGCAGATGGAGTGCTCTGCTTCCCGGGGCTTCAGGAAAATGGCCGCGGGAAGCCGCGCGTGCGCAGATGGAGATCGCGGTGGCCATTTTCCTGAAGCCGAGTTCGCAGATTTAGATCTTGGCTTCAGGAAAATGGCTGCCGCGATCTCCATCTGCGCACGCACGGCCTCCCGCGGCCATTTTCTTGAAGCCCCGGGAAGCAGAGCACTCCATCTGCACACGCGCGGCCTCAGGAAGATGGCCGCCACCACCGATAACAACATGATTCACCCGGCTCTGCTGCTTACCGGGCTGCTGCATCATCTCACGGTCTGTATACACTGTGTTCCAAATTATTATGCAAATTGGATTTAAGTGTCATAAAAATTGAATTGTTTTGTTTTTCAAATAAACTCATGGATGGTATTGTGTCTCAGGGCTCAATGGATGTCACGGGGAGACTAGGTGAGCGAGAGCTAATAACCCGGGCCCCTGCAATTTCCCTCAGACTAGGGAAATCCTGACTGATCCTCTACCTGGAGTTTACACTGATGGTGTGCATGTCCAGGCCTCGAACCTCACCCTGTCTCCTGTTTCAACCCTAGGCTGAAACCTCCGCCCACCACCCAGTGAAGAGGTAATACACCAATACCCACAGTTAGCACAGACAAGGATAAAGGAAAATATACACCACGCCGCAGTCACTCAGGAATACACTATAAATGTGCAGGGCAAAATAAATACAAATATAGGAAGGAGTAAATAAGACTAAGGAAAATACACCACCAGCAACGAATCTCCAACAACCAGCTCTCCACTCCAGACCGAGATAACAACGCACAAGACAGAAGCTATAATCGGTGACGCCCAATGATCAGGAGAACTATTTGAAGGCAATGGGCATGACCCAGCTTCCAATCCGAGGATCAGGTAAATTAACCCCGGAACAGCTAGATAAAATCTAGCCGACGCCAATGAGCAAATAGTGGTCAAAAGCGGAATTACCGCTGTCTGTCGAACGACCTGGTCTGAACAGCGTCCGACATGACAATGGATCACTGAAATCAATCTTAAACACATGTGATAATTAGTTTTCCAGGTGATTCTAATTAAAGGAAAACTACTGAAAACTGATGTTCCACGTTATTAAGCAGGCCACAGGTTTCAAGCAATATGGGAAATAAAAAGGATCTCTCTGCTGCTGAAAAGCGTTAAATAGTGCAATGCCTTGGACAAGGTATGAAAAAATTAGATATTTCACAAAAACTTAAGAGTGATCATCATACTGTGAAGAGATTTGTGGCTGAATCTGAACACAGACAGAGTTCATGCCGATAAAGGCATAATAAGGAAGGTTTCTGCCAGACAAATTCATTGGATTAACCCCTTACTGACCTCGGACGGGATAGTACGTCCGAAGTCAGCTCCCCTGCTTTGATGCAGGGTTCCGCGGTGAGCCCGCATCAAAGCCGGGACATGTCAGCTGTTTTGAACAGCTGACATGTGCCCGCAATAGCGGCGGGTGAAATCGCGATTCACCCGCCGCTATTAACTAGTTAAATGCCGCGGCGGCCGGATATGAGCGCATCGCCGACCCCCGTCACATGATCGGGGGTCAGCGATGCTTCAGAATAGTAACCATAGAGGTCCCTGTGTTTTCCAGGAAGAATTTGCAGACATTTAATCCATCCTGGTGTGGGATATTGGAGTACAAAGATTCCACATCCATGGTGGCCAGGATGGTTCCTTCTGGTAGAGGACCTATTGCTGATAGTTTATTCAATAGGTCAGTTGTGTCCTGAATGAAGCTGGGTGTATCTTTTACCAGGGGTTTAAAGGGAACCTATCTCCCCGTTTTTTAAAGATTAGATAAAAATAGTGTGAAATAGGGGCAGAGCTGGGCTTTACATTAGTGCCTTTTTGGAGCCTTTACACCCCCGTTAGGCTGCCGAAATACCTTTGTGAAGTGGCCGTTTTCTGCTGTCACTCAAGTTGGTCAGGTCGGATGGGCGTGGTCACAGCGCTGTTTCTCCCCCAGATCAGGCTCATCATTACGTTGGTGGCGTAGTGGTGTGCGCATGTCCAAGGTCCCGAATCCTGCACAGGGGAGTGAAAATAGCAGCGATGTCCGTTATTTCATTGGTGGTCGGTGGGCGCGGCCATCTTGCTTTGGCCGCGCGTGCGCAGAAGCGGCGCTCTGCTGGCCGCGGCTTCAGGAAAATGGCCGCGGGCATCCGCGCGTGCGCAGATGGCTATCGCGGCGGCCATTTTCGTGAAGCCGAGATGCGAACTCTGCTTCACGAAAATGGCCGCCGCGATAGCCATCTGCGCACGCGCGGATGCCCGCGGCCATTTTCCTGAAGCCGCGGCCAGCAGAGCGCCGCTTCTGCGCACGCGCGGCCAAAGCAAGATGGCCGCGCCCACCGACCACCAATGAAATAACGGACATCGCTGCTATTTTCACTCCCCTGTGCAGGATTCGGGACCTTGGACATGCGCACACCACTACGCCACCAACGTAATGATGAGCCTGATCTGGGGGAGAAACAGCGCTGTGACCACGCCCATCCGACCTGACCAACTTGAGTGACAGGACAAAACGGCCACTTCACAAAGGTATTTCGGCAGCCTAACGGGGGTGTAAAGGCTCCAAAAAGGCACTAATGTAAAGCCCAGCTCTGCCCCTATTTCACACTATTTTTATCTAATCTTTAAAAAACGGGGTGATAGGTTCCCTTTAAGAACACCCTCTACCCATCCAGATACCTGCTCAGTAAGGGTGCCCAAACATGAAATAATTGGTCTTCCTGGGTTTCCAGATTTGTGGATTTTGGGAAGCATGTAGAATGTCCCTGTTCTTGGACTTTCTGGTATCAGGTCATTGGCTCTTATGGATACGTCGAGCAGACAAGATACCAACTTGTTTAGTTCCTTGTAATAATCCTGTGTAGGATCCGACTCCAATTTTTTGTAGTAGCGTGTGTCCATAAGTTGTCTGTTTGCTTCCCTCATATAGTCTGATGTGTTCATCATGACTATTGCACCACCCTTGTCAGCAGGTTTGATGATGATTTATTTGTTGGTTTTCAGAGACTGTATGGCCTTTCTCTCCTGGGCACTGATGTTGGATGCTTGTGTCCTGTTAGTATCTATGATGGTCTCCCAAATCATAACATTATGGACATGAAATTACTTGTACTAAAAGGTAATTTCAAATCGCAGAAAGATAGGAGAGTCTGGGAATATAAACTGATGACGACCTTTGACACTCTAACTGCAGGAATGAATGTGTCACACGGATTTATGTCTTTTTACATCAACTAAGGAACTTGCCCATCAGACCATGTGGGGTCATCATAACAGAGACCCTAATCATAGGACAATAAAACAATCCTTATCTAAGAATTGGCTCAATATTTATGGACATAACTGTTTATCACCCATGGTAATTCTGCTTCATGTCACCTGGCTTATCCATGGTTTTTTTCCCCTCTTTTTTTTTTTTTTTCTATACTATGTTGTGCATAAATATGTGATTCTTCAGAATTTGTTTTAGTCTTTGCCTGATGAAGAGACGTATGTAGTCTCGAAAGCTTGCAATTTGTTACCATCTTTTCAGTTAGCCATTAAAAGGTATCAACCACTGAGGACTCTCAGTAGTAAATGGGCAAACCATTACGTCTTTTTCCTAAAAAAACTGTAATAAGCTACAAGCCTCTTCTGAGAGCTTGATGAGAGGATCCGCTAAATGAATTCTGCATGCTAAAATATGGACCAGTAATTTTTAAGAAAGCCATAGAAACCATCCTAAGGGAAAAATATGTATTCCCTTCTTTGGAATTCATCTTGCTTGATTTGCATTTACTCATCAGCCAACTCAGCACTGACAGTCATTGGTGCGTGTAGCAGTGGCAATTTCTATCAGGTTGGCAATGCATTGTGATCAGATCTCATGATTAAACACATCTTGTTAGGCAAGTTCAGGCTGCTCAGAGAGGTGTTGATGTAATGTAGGAAACATTCTTTGCAGTCGTTTCTCAGAATAATATAGAGGCAAGACCACAGGAAGCAGATGGTGACATCCTCCTTGCAGCGTAAATTGCAACACAGAAATTCTCTACTTTCTCACCCTATTGTTGCCTCCCAACATTTTTTACAATTAAGACTCATTTAAATTACAAATTAATTTTCTAGTGATGTTGTAATTATGTTTACCTGTCATTAAACATGAATCCAGTTTTACAAATATATTTAAAGTAATGTTCTAATTTTCTGTGTTCAGGAGGGCACCGTTTAATTATGTTTACCTGTCATTAAGGTTACTTTCACACTAGCGTTGTTTGGAATACGTCGCAATGTGCCGCTGTGGCAAAAAAACGCATCCTGCAAACGTGCCCACAAGATGCGTTTTTTGCCCATATACTTACATTAGCGACGCATTGCGACGTATGTCCATACGTCGCAAGCGTCGCACACTGGAAGCGTCGGCCCGTCGGCACAAAAAAAGTTACATGTAACGTTTTTTCGTGCGTCGGGACCGCCATTTCCGACCACGCAGGCGTGGCCGGAACTCCGCACCTCCTCCCCGGACTTCACAATGGGCAGCGGAAGTGTTGTAAAACTGCTTCCGCTGCCCACGTCGGGCATTATTTTCACAACGGGCGTCGGTATGTCGGGCCGACGCATTGCGACGGCCCCGTGCCAACGCTAGTGTGAAAGTAGCCTAAGTCTCAGGAGATCGGTACGCAAATGTCCCAAATGAGCTTGTTTGTCTGAGGAATAAATCGAAATGTCATCTAGGTTTATAACTACAAAGCGACCAATGAGGTCTGAAAACACAAAATTTATAAAATTTTGAAAGACGGCTGGAGCATTTGTCAGTCCAAAAGCCATAACCAGATTTTCAAAAAGAGAAACGCCATCTTCCACTCGTCTCCCTCTCGTACCCTAATCAAGTTATAGGCTCCCTGTAAATCTAACTTATAAAACCATTTAGCCCCGGACAATTGGTTACACAAATCGGGAATAAAAGGGAGCAGGTACGTGTTTCTCACAGTGATCTTATTAAGTTCCCGAAAGTCGAGGCAAGGGCGCAAACCACCATCTTTCTTTTTAACAAAGAAAAACCTGGCTGCCACAGGAGAAACAGAAGGACGAATATGCCCCTTACGGAGGCTCTCAGCAATATACTCCTTCATGGCAACCCGTTCAGGGCCTGAAAGGTTAAACAACCGGGCCTTGGGCAATTTAGCACCCGGAATCAAATCAATGGCACAATCAAAAGGACGATGTGGTGGTAAACCCTCAGCCTCACTTTCGGAGAACACGTCTTCGAAATCCTTTAGGTACTCCGGAATACCCTCTGGACGGACAGACAAAATAGACACAGAATTACAACATTGCTTAACACAATTGGATCCCCATTGGACAATTTCTCTTGTCTCCCAATTGATTACAGCATTATGACGTTGTAACCAGGGAAAACCCAGTACCAACCCTGCAGGCAATTTGTCCAAAATAAAGCAAGTAATACATTCCATATGAGCAGAGCCCATTTAAAGCAAGAATATTTCCAAGACATGGGTGATTCCCCACTTGGTGAGGGGAGTGAAGTCAATGGCCACAACTTTTAGTGGCGTGTCGCGCCTAACTGTCCCTATCTTACAGAGTGTAACTAAGTTAGAGTCAATCAAATTAATGGTTGAACCATGATCCACAAAAGCTGTAGTAGGGAA
Source organism: Ranitomeya variabilis (assembly GCF_051348905.1). Taxonomy (NCBI): domain Eukaryota; kingdom Metazoa; phylum Chordata; class Amphibia; order Anura; family Dendrobatidae; genus Ranitomeya; species Ranitomeya variabilis. Next base: position 130,084,717 of record NC_135237.1, read on the forward strand.
TAGATTACCATCTACCCCAAGCTCCACCTGGAGCAGAATTTTAGACATTAAGGAAAAGTGTACCTGGGGGTCTGAGTAACCTCCTCGACCGTTACCCAAACCTAGATGTTTCCCGACACCTTGGAGGATGGAGGGCAAGTGGGGCAGTTCTTTCTCCAGTGTCCCGGAGCCCCACAGTAGAAGCAAAGTTTGTTTTCCTTGCGACGTCTCCTCTCCTTTTCCTTAAAGGACACAGCTTCCACCTCCATGGGCTCGACTGATGATGAAGAATCAACCTTGACGGGATACAAGGGGGTCTCCTGCTGCATCACTGCTCTAGCACGGAGTCTACGGTCCATGCGGACGGCCTGTGTCATGGCCTCCTCGAGAGTGTCAAGCAAAGAATGTAATGACAAAGCGTCCTTAAGGTGTTCAGACAGATCTCGGTGGAACAATACCCTGAGGGCTGAATCATTCTGTAAAGGAGAGAATGGCTAACTCAGCTTATATTTGGTCATGTACAAGCAATCATATAGATCTCACTTTAAGGGATCACCCTCACAATTCCAAGACACCTCTGCGGCCCACTGGCTAAACTCTGAACAGTACGACACGGCCAAGTGCTTTCCCTGGGACAGACTCATAGCCATATCCTCAGCCAGTCGCAGACGATCAGGTTCATCATAGATTTGCCCAAGGGTCTAAAGAACCGATCCACAGACATTCTTTCCGAAACCATGTGGGAAAGAGAAAAAGACCAAGCCTGCGGAGCTTCCCTTAATAAAGAGATGACAGCCCCCACCCTTTGACCCTCATCCCCTGAAGAATGGGGTCGCAAAGAAAACAATAACTTACACCCCTCTTTAAAGGCCCAAAATTTTCTTTATCTCCAGAGAAGATATCGGGTAACTTAACTGGAGGTTCAGGGGAAAATAACGAAACATGAGTAACACCCCCACCATGAGCCCCAGAGAGAGGAGCACCCCGAACGGCATCAGCAACCTCCCTCTGAACCTGCTGATGGGACTGAGCCAGATTCCTCTGCTCCACAGACAATTTCTGCATCATCTGTGTTAAGTTGGTGACCCGCTCTGAGAGAGCACACAGAGGATCCATAATAACATGAGAGAAAAAAAACAACCCTAGCACAAGGGGGAAAAAAGTTATTTGGGTCAGTGATAATGTAACGGACACAGAGATTGTGTCCAGGGAATGAACACTAGGGGGAGTGAATGGGGAGACAGTAGTAACTAATAGAAGTGTATGGCTGCTGCAGAAAGTGAGCTGCACTAACAGGACCTGAGACAGGTGATCACAGGAGGAGTGTCTGAAGAAGGAGCTAAGCTCCATGCAAGGAAGAGTGTAGTCAGACAAGCCGGGTACAATAGCCAGAGGGCAGCGCAGTATCCAAGGGACAGACTAAAGAATGGTGAAATATAAGCCAAAGTCAGAAAAGCCAGACAGAAACGCAGTAACCAAGGGCACAGACAAGGAGAGCAGTCAGAGAGCAAGCCAGAGATCAGAACCAAATAAATAGCAGAGGTGCAGAATCAGAGCACAGACACAAAATGAGGGACAAGCCGGATAATACACTAGGCAAGCACATGGGAACAAACGGTATACACAGGTATAGCAAGGTCAGCTGCTCAGCTGAGGACAGAACTATCACTGACAAACCCCCTCAGAGGAGAGCGGGTTAATATAGCCCCCCCAAACCAAAAGGAGGCCAGCAAAGTTAATTACAGCCCTGGACGGGGAAAGGAATTCCTGTCCAGAGCCATGACAATTTGAACTTTTATATATATTTTTTTAAACTTCTTTCTTAATTCTTTACTTTATTTGTTATTCACCACCAACAACCTCCAGCCATGCAGCATAAGCTAACTCTGACTATGAGTGCTAGCCAGGGCCCAGATTATATAGGAGATAGGAGTGGCTAACAGTGCATTGTTGAGAGCCTTAACACGGAAGCGCTACCTGGAGCTCTCAACTGAGCAGCTGAATGATTTACAGCTACTGTATTAGCCAGGCTAAATGCATCTGGAGGTTGCCTGGTTGCTAGGGAATCCCCATATGTAATCAAGCAGGCTAGTAGCTGTAAATCATCCAGCTGCGGTGAAGAAAACTAAATCTCCGAGTACTTACAAATACTCGGAGGACACCCGAGCGTGCTCTGGAAATCTCGAGTATATTCGCTCATCACTAGATACTAACCATGCAGGGTGCCCAAAGTTTTGCATTGGACCATTTTCCTTTTTGTAATTTTAAAAATGTAAAAAAATTACCTTTTTTGCCTAAACTACAATGGAAATGTGTCATTTTGAATTTTAGGCCTTTAAAGGTACCTTCACACTCAGCAACTTTACAACGAGAATGACAACGATCCGTGACGTTGCAGCGTCCTGGTTAGCGATCTCGTTGTGTTTGACACGCAGCAGCGATCTGGATCCCGCTGTGATATCGCTGGTCGGAGCTAGAAGTCCAGAACTTTATTTGGTCGTCAGGTCGGCGTGTATCGTCATGTTTGACAGCAAAAGCAACGATGCCAGCAATGTTTTACATGGAGCTAACGACCTGTGAGAATGATAAGTGAGTCACCGCTACGTCACAGGATCGCTCCTGCATCGTTCTGGAGCTGCTGTGTTTGACGTCTCTACAGCGACCTAAACAGCGACACTGCAGCGATCGGCTCGTTGTCTATATCGCTGCAGCGTCGCTGAGTGTGACGGTACCTTTAGAGATCATTTCCAAATTGTTTAAAGCTAAAATACTGTCTGGGAAACCCATGGCAGATTTTAGTGGGAAAAAAAGGTTAGGGTCCATTCACTCAGCACAATGTGAAATGTTAATGCTGACGGGCAGCATGCTTGAATGTCCACTCTTATTATTGCCTGTTTACAAAGGCTGACCTGGCTTTATATTTACATGAATGGCCTGTATTAGACCATTCAGTGCTAATAGGCTGCCATTGTTCTCTGCAATGTGAGTCCTCATTACTCAGGATCGGTGCACTGCTGGGAATGATAATTCTTTATGCAGCACCTGGTAAATGAGCATTTTGCCCATTCATTGAATGATATGCAGTCTGTTCAGACTGCATGATTTCTGGGAAAAGAGCATTAGTAGGAGTGCTCGCTCATTATAGTGCATTCACAATAATCGTGCAGTGCAAATGGGTTTTTAGACAAAGTTTTAACAAGTACTTTAACATGTTTAAGACTGCTCCCTCTGCCTTTCGATCGTACTGATCAGAAGAATAAAGCTGCCTTATCAATTTTACTCGGAACGACATAAAAGACACCCTAAAAAACAATTCCTGAATTGCATGTTTCTGTTCATTCTGCTTCCCAAAAATTGGAATAGAAAGCAATCAAAAAATGTTATATGCCTGAAAATGTTACCAACCAAAACGTCAACTGGCGCACTAAGGAAAATTTTTTTTTACAACAAACTGAGGTCCATTTTTTCCTACTAGCCCTTAGAAAAGTTAAAAACTTTGGGGCTAAAACAACACTTTAGTGGTAAAAATGTAATTATTCTTTCTTCACTGCTCAATGATATAATATTCTGTGAGGTATATGTAGTGTCAATATGATCACTGCACAACTAGATGAATTCATTAGCTGGTGTAGTTTGAAAAATGAGGTCACTTATGGGGGTTTCTGCTGATCTGGCACATCAGAGGTTCTGCACACCCTTAACCCTTTCACGACATGCGCCGTACTATTACTGCGCATGTCGTGTCTCCCCCTTTGATGTGGGCTCCGGCGCTGAGCCCACATCAAAGTCGCGGCATGTCAGCTGTTTTGTACAGCTGACATGTGCGCGCAATAGCGGCTGGTGAAATCGCTATTCACCCGCCGCTATTAACCTGTTAAATGCCGCTGTCAAACGCTGACAGCGGCATTTAACTACCGCTTCCGGCCATGCAGCCTGAAATGATCGCATCGCCGACCCCTGTCACTTGATCGGGGGTCGGCGATGCGTCAGGACAGTAACCATAGAGGTCCTTGAGACCTCTATGGTTACTGATGCCGGCCTGCTGTGAGCGACCCCTGTGGTCAGCGCTCACAGCACACCTGCAATTCAGCTACATAGCTGCGATCTGATGATCGCTGCTATGTAGCTGAGCCAATCGAGTTGTGCCAGCTTCTAGCCTCCCATGGAGGCTATTGAAGCATGGCACAAGTAAAAAAAAAATGTTTTTAAAAATATGAAAAAATATAAAAAATATAAAAGTTTAAAACACCCCCCTTTCGCCCCATCCTAAATAAAACAATAAAAAAAAAATCAAACCTACACGTATTTGGTATCGCCGCATTCAGAATTGCCCGATCTATCAATAAAAAAAAAGCATTAACCTGATCGCTAACCAGCGTAGCGAAAAAAAAATCGAAATGCCAGAATTATGTTTTTTTGGTCGCCGCGACATTGCATTAAAATGCAATAACGGGCGATAAAAAGAACGTATCTGCTCAAAAGTGATATTATTAAAAACGTCAGCTCGGCACGCAAAAAATAAGCCCTCACCCGACCCCAGATCACGAAAAATGGAGACGCTTCGGGCATCGGAAAATTGCACTTTTTTTTTTTTTTTTTTTTTTTTTTTTAAGCAAAGTTTTGAATTTTTTTTCACCACTTGGATAAAAAATAACCTAGACATGTTAGGTGTCTATGAACTCGTAATGACCTAGAGAATCACAATGGCAGGTTAGTTAGTTAGTTAGTTAGTTAGCATTTAGTGAACATAGCAAAAAAGCCAAACAAAAAACAAGTGTGGGATTGCACTTTTTTTTTTTGCAATTCCACCGCACTTGGAATTTTTTCCCTGTTTTCTAGTAAAAGACATGGTAAAACCAATGGTGTCGTTCAAAAGTACAACTCGTCCCGCAAAAAATAAGCCCTCACATGACCATATTGACCATACTTCCGCCTCCTGCTTCCAAGCGGTCCAGCTGTTTGCACTCCAGACGGTAATTATTAGTGTTTATATATGTGGATTAATCACCACTTCTTTCACTTTCCCTGAGGAAGCCGCTGCGGCGGCGATACGCGTGGGATTTCTTCTGCCCACTCCATTTTTGGTCCTGATGCCGGACATGTTGGCATGGACTCTATCTTAGGATCATTTGGCCGGATTAGGTATGGGTTCTAGCACAGCTGTCGCTTCATTCAGCTGAATGCTTACACTTATGCATGCAGCCCAGATCTCATTAAGCTACACACTTCAGTATTATTTCTTGCCAGGTCTCCATTAGGTGGCTCGTGCTCTATCCAGTGTAAGTTACTACAGAATATTTTAGTTTTAGGAGCTGTGTGTTTCTGGCTGTGCTAGCCTCTGAGGATATATGCCTATGCACACTTTTTTCATTGTGCTTACAAGCTATATGGCCATATGAATTTATTTCCTATTATTTCTGTGGAGTGTTTTTTTGTATGTGGTGTTGTATTTTAAATGCTTTTAACCTGTTTTGTCGTGGTGTTCCAATAAATGATATTGTACTTTTCTACTATATTTAGTTGTGCGGGCCTATTTATAGTCCATTCTTTTCTCTGTTTTGTCTCACATGACCATATTGACGGAAAAATAAAAAAGTTATGGTTCTGGGAAGGAGGGAAGTGAAAAACGAAAACGCAAAAACGAAAAAGGGCCGCAACTTGAAGGGGTTAAACCATTCCAACAAAATCTGAACTCCAATATTTCTCTATCTTCCTTCTGAGCTTTGCACTGTGCCTCAAATGCAGTTTTCTGCCACATATGGGGTATTGGTGTACTCAGGATAAATTGCACAACACATTTTGGGGTCTATTTTCTGCTGCAATCATTGTGAAAATGAAAAAAATCGTGGGTAAAATAATTTTTATTCTTTTTCACAGATCAAAGTTGTAAAATTCTGCGAAGCACCTGTGGGTTCAAGGTGCTCACCAAACATCTAGATAAATTCCTTGAGGGTGTCTAGTTTCCAAAATGGGGTCACTTGTGGGGGGGGGGTCCACTATTTAGCACATAAGGGGCTCTTCATTCGCAACAAGACACCCACAGACCATTCCATAAAAGTCTGCATTTCTTTATGAGCCTCACAGAGCATCTAAACAGAAGTTTTCCCCCACATATGGTATATCAGTGTACTCAGGAGAAATGGTACAACATAATTGGTGGTCCATTTTCTCCTGTTACCCTTGTGAAAATAAAACATTTGGGGCTAAAAGAACAATTTTGGGGCGAAAATTTGAATTTTTTTTTATTTGCACAGCTCAACATTATAAATTTCTGCAAAGCACCTGGGGATCCAAGGTGTTCATCATACATCTAGATAATTTCCTTGAGGAGTCTAATTTCCAAAATGGGGTCACTTGTGGGGGTTTCCACTGTTTAGGCACATAAGGGGCTCTCCAAGCGCGACATGACGCCCGCTCTTAATTCCTGCCAATTTTGTGTTCAAAAAGTCAAACATTGCTCCTTGACTTCAGAGCTCTGTTGTGTGCCCAAACAGTAGTTTTCCCCCACATATGCGGTATTGGCGTACTGAAGGTACAGAGTGCAGATACCAGTGACAAAGTAATCTCTTCCATGGAGCTTTGTAGATGCAGTTGTAAAGCCTCATTCAGACGTCCATTCCTCACAGACGTTTGAATGAGGCTTTACACTGACATAGCAGAGCTCAGTCAGTGATCAGAGTACAGCAGCATGATAATTACATTGCTGAGCTCTGGACATGGCGGTGGTGAGCACAGATTGTGTAGCCTGACATTGTACTACTAATACCAGGTTACAGACCACCGGAAGACGTTACTGCCTCAGTCCAGGACTGCAGCTCGATAGCCTGGTATTAGCAGTACAATGTTAGGCTGTCTAATCTGTGCTCACCGCCAGTGCCCTAGACCTCCTCTCACCACTGGCCCCTTGGACCTCCTCTCACAGGTGGTGCCTGTCTTGTGCTCACTGCTGGTGTCCTTGACCTCCTCTCACAATAACTGCCCTAAATCTTCTGTCACTGTTCGCCACTGAACATCACATGAATGATGATAGTGGGAAATTGCATCTCATCACATGGCGCTGGGCTACAGTAAAATGGAACCTGGCTCCTACTATAGCTGTTAACTGGACAGCAAAAGGGGTGTTCACAGTTAACAGCTGAAGCAGCCACAGCATACGAGATGCATCCAGACACGGACCGCAGTCTCCCATTGCATGGGGCTGCCAAGTTTGGTGGGTGTAAGTGTTGTGCTTAAACACTTACACATCATCAACTAGATGGCAATTCCCTGCAGCTGTATAAAAAAAAAATTAAAAAAAGAAATGTTAAAACAGTACATTAAAAAAAAAAAAAAAAATCTACACATTTATTTTAACAACTATCTTTCACATAGCCCTGATCTCAACATCATCCAGTCTGTCTGGGCTTACATAAAAAGAGAAGAATTTGAGAAAGTCTACAACCACAGGAGATCTGGGGTTAGTTCTACTAAAACTAGTATAATATTTGCCTGATTGGCATACTTTATTGTGTTTTGCATTATTTATGACTTGCATTTGTCATTATCTGCAACAATTATTCAGTTCAGAAAATAGATTGTTCTTTGTTTCTCACATCCTACATAGCACCTTTATTGCTGCTCATCAAACACCCACTCAGTTAGTGAAGATATACTGTCTTTATTCTACCTATCAGGATTAGAACGCTGAAACATCTTGTTTGCTTGATATTTGATCTCTATACAAACACCTTCATAGTCCTTAAAGTGATTCCCCACAAACAAAAGTTTATTTATTCAATAGATCTTGGAATTATAATAATTTCCATGATTGGATGTGTTTAAATAAAATGTTCCTGTGCTGAGATAATCTTATAAATGTGCCCCTGCTGTGTACTGGCCGTGTCTGACCATACAGGAACATGGTCTGATCATACCACAGCTCCTGGGCGGGGAGGAAGGAAAAGAGTATACAGACATTACAGCGCAGGATCGTAAATGATTCTTTCTTTGAAGAATTTGTCTACGGATGGCGCAGCTTTGTCACTTGATTCATATATTTCCAATACACCTTCAGCTTTCATAATGGATATGTCAGTCCTTGATTCACAGGTTTGCTTTTTCAAGAAGAGTGTTGAAACTCTTTCCACTAGATTTCCCTGCTTTGGCTGAAATTATACATTCAACAAACAAGAACAACAGTTCCAATATCATATAATTAAAAAAAATATACATATATTTAGGTTCTCTTTAACTCCTTCACAGCATATGGCGTACATTTATGTCTTATGTTGTGCTAATCCCCCATTTTTCCCAGCAGATAATGGTTGATTTACTCAGCCATCAGGTGCCTCTAACAGTCGCGGGTGAAGCTCAGTTCCACCCGCGACTGTTAACCTGTCAATCTCTGGCAGCGACATTTAACATAAGCCGGCAGGGGGAGCTTTGTTCCATGCTACCATTGGCGCACCCGTGACGTGGTCGTGGGCTGATGATGGGTTGCCATGACAGCCAGGAGTTTGCAGAATCAATCAAGCAAATAAGGTAGCACACTGTAGCGCTGAAACATGCAAACATGAAACATGAAAATTTAACTGCATTACTGCACTAGAAATATGGAAAATGAGAGCGTTTAGCGCATAAAAAAGGCCAATTTTATGTGTACCTGGTAGCCACTTTACGGCATCTCTCTTATACCAGGTCCTACGCTTTCCTTCCTCGCTGAGAATAAACGTCTCCATCTAAATGGGTGCCTATGAAAACCTCTTGTGAGACTTTTTTTGGAAGTGCATCTGAACAGCAAGGTGGATTGCTGTTGAGGGGAGATAGAGAGAAAAAAAAAAAATCTATAAATCTTCAGCACAGTGAGTGTGAGCGAGCTGAGTGTGACCTGAGCGTAAGTGTGAACGGCGGTAAGTGTGTGACTTGTGATTCAGTGACTTTGGAATCAGGGAGTTTCCAAGGGAGGAATTGCTTCTGTTTTTTTTTTTTTTTTTTTTGGGTTTAATTAATACTTTGTATTTATTTTTAATTAACGTTTCTGTGTGCTGCAATCCCCATTAGGAAATGTGCTCCACAATTGTTAATGCCATCCAGTGTACATCTTGCCACATGTATGCAGTCCTTGACCAGCCGGTCGAGGGTGCATACTGCTGTGCGAGATGTGAGCACATTGTGCATTTGGAAACCCAGATACTGGATCTAAATGTGCAGCTGGCAACACTGAGATCCATAGACAATATGGAGAGGAGTCTTCTGCTCACAGAGCAGACGCTCAATGGGATAGATGAGGAGGGGTATGGTAGGATGGAGCTGCAGGACAGTATGGCAGTTAGCTGGGTGACAGATAGAAGGCGGGGTAGAGGGAAGAGTGCCAGGGAGGCTAGTCCTGATCTGGCACACCCCAATAAGTTTGCTAAGTTGGCAGATGAGGGGGGTGCCAGTACAGGGGTAGCACTGCTGCAGCCAGGCATGTCCTCTGAAAGCCGGAGGAGTGACTGCTCCAGTAAGGGGGGAAATAGGAGAGCAGGGCAGGCCAGACAGGTGCTGGTAGTGGGGGACTCAATTATTAGGGGAACAGATAGGGCAATCTGTCACAAAGACAGGGATCGTCGGACGGTGTGCTGCCTACCTGGCGCTCGAGTCCGACACATCGCTGATCGGGTGGACAGATTACTGGGAGGGGCTGGTGAGGACCCAGCGGTCATGGTGCACATTGGCACAAATGGCAAAGTTAGAGGTAGGTGGAAGGTCCTTAAAGATGATTTCAGGGAATTAGGCTGCAAGCTGAAAGCAAGGACCTCCAACGTGGTATTTTCCGAAATACTGCCTGTACCACGTGCCACGCCAGAGAGGCAACGGGAGATTAGGGAGGTTAATAAGTGGCTCAAGAATTGGTGTAGGAAGGAGAGGTTTGGGTTCCTGCAGAACTGGGCCGACTTCTCAGTTGGCTACAGGCTCTACGCTAGGGACGGGCTGCACCTCAATGGGGGAGGTGCAGCTGTGCTGGGGGAGAAAATGGTTAGAAGGTTGGAGGAGTGTTTAAACTAGGGAATGGGGGGGAGGGTATTCATTTTATAGGAGGGGAAGATAGTGCAGATAGAGACCTGGGCACAAATAAGGAAGTTGGGGGTGGCGGTGGCATGGGGGGTGGGGTTAGAACAGTTAGTAATTTAAGAAAGAATAGAGGTACAGAGAGTAACATCAAGTGCATGTATACTAATGCCAGAAGCCTCGCCAACAAAATGGATGAATTAGAACTAATGTTGTTGGAGCATAATTATGACATGGTGGGGATATCTGAGACGTGGCTGGATGAGAGCCATGACTGGGCTGTTAACTTGCAGGGCTATAGCCTGTTCAGAAATGACCGTACAGATAAGCGAGGGGGAGGGGTGTGTCTATATGTAAAATCTTCCTTAAAACCCATCCTGCGTGATAATATAGGTGAATTTAATGAAAATGTAGAGTCCCTGTGGGTGGAGATAAGGGGAGGGGGAAAAAATAATAAATTACTGATAGGGGTTTGTTATAAATCTCCAAAACTAATGGAAGCAATGGAGAATATCCTCGTAAAGCAAATAGATGAAGCTGCGACTCAAGGAGAAGTCATTATTATGGGGGACTTCAACTACCCTGAAATAGATTGGGGAACAGAAACCTGCAGTTTCAGCAAAGGTAATCGGTTTTTGACAACTATGAGAGACAATTACCTTTCACAACTGGTTCAGGACCCAACAAGGAGGGGGGCACTGCTAGACCTAATATTAACCAACAGGCCAGACCGCATATCAAATATATGGGTTGGGGGTCACTTGGGGAATAGTGATCACAAAATAATAAGTTTTCATGTAACCTTTAATAAGATGGGTAGTAGGGGGGTGACAAGGACACTAAACTTCAGGAGGGCAAATTTCCAACGGATGAGAGAGGATCTTGGTGCAATTAACTGGGACAATATCCTGAGACACAAAAATACACAAAGAAAATGGGAGACATTTATTAGCATCCTGGATAGGACCTGTGCACAGTATATTCCGTATGGGAATAAACATACTAGAAATAGGAGGAAACCAATATGGCTAAATAGAGCTGTAAGGGGCGCAATAAGGGACAAAAAGAAAGCATTTAGAGAATTAAAGGAAGTAGGTAGTGATGAGGCATTAAATAAATACAGAAAATTAAATAAATTCTGTAAAAAGCAAATCAAGGCAGCAAAGATTGAGACAGAGAGACTCATTGCCAGAGAGAGTAAAAATAATCCCAAAATATTCTTTAACTATATAAATAGTAAGAAACTAAAAAATGACAGTGTTGGCCCCCTTAAAAATAGTCTGGGTGAAATGGTGGATGAGGATGAGGAAAAAGCCAATATGCTAAATGACTTTTTTTCATCAGTATTTACAAAAGAAAATCCCATGGCAGACAAAATGACTAGTGATAAAAATTCCCCATTAAATGTCACCTGCTTAACCCAGCAGGAAGTACAGCGGCGTCTAAAAATAACTAAAATTGATAAATCTCCGGGCCCGGATGGGATACACCCCCGAGTACTGCAGGAACTAAGTACAGTCATTGATAGACCATTATTTTTAATCTTTAAAGACTCCATAATAACAGGGTCTGTACCACAGGACTGGCGTATAGCAAATGTGGTGCCAATATTCAAAAAAGGGGCAAAAACTGAACTCGGTAATTATAGGCCAGTAAGCTTAACCTCTACTGTGGGTAAAATCCTAGAGGGCATTCTAAGGGATGCTATGCTGGAGTATCTGAAGAGGAATAACCTCATGACCCAGTATCAGCACGGGTTTACTAGGGACCGTTCATGTCAGACTAATTTGATCAGCTTCTATGAAGAGGTAAGTTCCGGACTGGACCAAGGGAACCCAGTGGACGTAGTATATATGGATTTTTCCAAAGCTTTTGATACGGTGCCACACAAAAGGTTGTTACATAAAATGAGAGTAATGGGGATAGGGGAAAATATGTGTAAGTGGGTTGAGAGCTGGCTCAGGGATAGGAAACAAAGGGTGGTTATTAATGGAGCACACTCGGACTGGGTCACGGTTAGCAGTGGGGTACCACAGGGGTCAGTATTGGGCCCTCTTCTTTTTAACATATTTATTAATGACCTTGTAGGGGGCATTCAGAGTAGAATTTCAATATTTGCAGATGACACTAAACTCTGCAGGGTAATCAATACAGGGGAGGACAATTTTATATTACAGGATGATTTATGTAAACTAGAAGCTTGGGCTGATAAATGGCAAATGAGCTTTAATGGGGATAAATGTAAGGTCATGCACTTGGGTAGAAGTAATAAGATGTATAACTATGTGCTTAATTCTAAAACTCTGGGCAAAACCGTCAATGAAAAAGACCTGGGTGTATGGGTGGATGACAAACTCATATTCAGTGGCCAGTGTCAGGCAGCTGCTACAAAGGCAAATAAAATAATGGGATGTATTAAAAGAGGCATAGATGCTCATAAGGAGAACATAATTTTACCTCTATACAAGTCACTAGTTCGACCACACTTAGAATACTGTGCACAGTTCTGGTCTCCGGTGTATAAGAAAGACATAGCTGAACTGGAGCGGGTGCAGAGAAGAGCGACCAAGGTTATTAGAGGACTTGGGGGGTCTGCAATACCAAGATAGGTTATTACACTTGGGGCTATTTAGTTTGGAAAAACGAAGACTAAGGGGTGATCTTATTTTAATGTATAAATATATGAGGGGACAGTACAAAGACCTTTCTGCTGATCTTTTTAATCATAGACCTGAGACAGGGACAAGGGGGCATCCTCTACGTCTGGAGGAAAGAAGGTTTAAGCATAATAACAGACGCGGATTCTTTACTGTAAGAGCAGTGAGACTATGGAACTCTCTGCCGTATGATGTTGTAATGAGTGATTCATTAATTAAATTTAAGAGGGGACTGGATACCTTTCTGGAAAAGTATAATGTTACAGGGTATATACACTAGATTCCTTGATAAGGCGTTGATCCAGGGAACTAGTCTGATTGCCGTATGTGGAGTCGGGAAGGAATTTTTTTCCCCATGGTGGAGTTACTCTTTGCCACATGGGGTTTTTTTTGCCTTCCCCTGGATCAACATGTTAGGGCATGTTAGGTTAGGCTATGGGTTGAACTAGATGGACTTACAGTCTTCCTTCAACCTTAATAACTATGTAACTATGTAACTATGACTACCATTCTCTCTCTCTGTGGACGGGTAATGGACCTGCTGCAATTCAAACACCTGTGACTAGGAGGCGGAGTGCTCGGTCAGAAGGCTAAATAATACATTTGAAAAAACTGACCATCTGCAAAAGGAGTTTGCAGAAGACCTCAATGCTTATTAGGCTGGAGTCACACTAGCAATGTTAAAATCGGTTCAATTTTGTTCCTGCAACGCGTAGGACGAGTGTCATGCAAGTGTCATGCTTTTTCCATGCGAGTACAATCCGATTTTTAACACCTAGCATCCGATTTACATCCAAATGCAGTGTGATTGCTATCCGATTGTAATGCGATTTTAACATGAGCTTTTACATAGAGCAATTCTCTGTCATTTACACATCGTTTTCAAAGGAAATATTCTTCAAAACACATCTAAATAGGTAGATAGATAGATAGATAGATAGATAGATAGATAGATAGATAGATAGATAGATAGATAGATAGATGAAAAGCCGGCAATTCATCTGCCGCGTACAGTAAAATCACAGCGTGACAGGTTAGAATAGAATAGATATATACACATAGAATAGATATATAGATGTCACGTATATATATATATATATATATATATATATATATATATATATATATATATACTGTATATACAGTACACAGCAAAAGTTTGGACACACCTTCTCATTTAAAGATTTTTCTGTATTTTCATGACTATGAAAATTGTACATTCACACTGAAGGCATCAAAACTATGAATTAACACATGTGGAATTATATACTTAACAAAAAAGTGTGAAACAACTGAAAATATGTCTTATATTCTAGGTTCTTCAAAGTAGCCACCTTTTGCTTTGATGACTGCTTTGCACACTCTTGGCATTCTCTTGATGAGCTTCAAGAGGTAGTCACCGGGAATGGTTTTCACTTCACAGGTGTGCCCTGTCAGGTTTAATAAGTGGGATTTCTTGCCTTATAAATGGGGATGGGACCGTCAGTTATGTTGTGCAGAAGTCGGGTGGATACACAGCTGATAGTCCTACTGAATAGACTGTTAGAATTTGTATCATGGCAAGAAAAAAGCAGCTAAGTAAAAAAAAAATGGAGTGGCCATCATTACTTTGAGAAATGAAGGTCAGTCAGTCCGAAAAATTGGGAAAACTTTGAAAGTGTCCCCAAGCACAGTGGCAAAAACCATCAAGCGCTACAAAGAAACTGGCTCACATGAGGACCGCCCCAGGAAAGGAAGACCAAGAGTCACCTCTGCTTCTGAGGATAAGTTTATCTGAGTCACCAGCCTCAGAAATCGCAGATTAACAGCAGCTCAGACTGGAGACCAGGTCAATGCCACACACAGTTCTAGCAGCAGACACATCTCTACAACAACTGTTAAGAGGAGACTTTGTGCAGCAGGCCTTCATGGTAAAATAGCTTTAGACCAGTAGAAATCTGTGCTTTGGTCTGATGAGTCCAAATTTGAGATCTTACTGTACATGTATTTAACCCCTTTGAGACGAATAGTGTTTTCACCTTCCTGACAGGCCAATTTTTACAATTCTGACCACTGTCACTTTATGAGGTAATAACTCTGGAATGCTACAACAGATCCTGGTAATTCTGACACTTGTGACATATTTTACTTTATGGTAGTGGTAAAATTTCTTTGATATGACTTGAGTTCATTTGTGAAAAAAATGAAATTTGGCAAAAATATTGAAAATTTAGCAATTTTCAATCTTTGAATTTTTATGCCCTAAAACCAGAGAGTCATATTGCACAAAATAGTTAATAAACAACATTTCCCACATGTCTTCTTTACATCAGCACAATTTTGGAACCACATTTTTTTTTGTTAGAAAGTTATAAGGGTTAAAAGTTGACCAGCAATTTCTCATTTTTTCAACAAATTTTACAAAACTATTTTTTTACAGACCACATCACATTTGAAATCACTTTGAGGGGCCTATATGATACAAAATACCCAAAAGTGACATAATTCTAAAAACTTCACCCCTCAAAGTGGTCAAAACCACATTCAAGAAGTTTATTAACCCTTCAGGTGCTTCACAACAGGAATTAATGGAATGTGGAAGGAAAAAAATGAACATTTAACTTTTTTTTTAACAAAAATGATCTTTTAGCAACGATTATTTTATTTTCACAAGGGTAAAACGGTCAGGAAACACTGCGGATTGAAAGCTGCGTACAGCCGCAGCATCCAATCTGCAGCGGCCAGATGTTACAGCATATTAGAGGGGATTTTATGAAATCCCATTTCCACTATGTGTTCAAAGACACAGGTGGCAGACCTGCGTATACGTACATGCGGTGCGTCTTTCTAGACCGCATCATGTCTATTTATCTTGCGGAGAAGCTCAGTGTCCGCAAGATAAATTACACAGTCTATGTATAGGATGCGGTGATTCCGCATGTGTTCAATAAACACATGCGGAATCACCGCGCCTACAAAAACCGGCAGCTGGGCGCTGCAAACACTGAACGTGGAAACATACCCTCAAGTTGTTGAGCAATTTCTCCTAAGTATACCGATACCCCATATGTGCGGGAAAAACACTGTTTGGGCATATGGCAGGGCTTGGAAGGGAAGGAGCACCTTTTGACTTTTGGCACGCAAAATTAGCTGGAATTGAGAGCGGATGGGATGCCATGTCGCGTTTGAAGAGCCCTTGATGTGCCTAAACATTGGAAAACCCCCACAAATGACCCCAATTTGGAAACTAGACCTTCCAATGAACTTATCTGTGTGGTGAGCACTTTGAACCCCCAGGTGCTTCACAGAAGTTTAGAACGTAGTGACCTGAAAAAAAATCAAATTTTTCCCCCCAAAATGATCTTTTTATTTTCACAAGTGTAAAAGGAGAAAATCGAACATTAAAGTTGTTGTGCAATTTCTCCCGAGTATGTTGATACCCCATATGTGGAGGAAAACCACTGTTTGGGCACACGGCAGGGCTCGGAATGGAAGGAGTGATGTTTTGCATTGGATATATTTTGGATATATACACTGCTCAAAAAAATTAAGGGAACACTTAAACAACAGAATATAACTCCAAGTAAATCAAACTTCTGTGAAATTAAACTGTCCACTTAGGAAGCAACACTGATTGACAATCAATTTCAGATGCTGTTGTGCAAATGGAATAGACAACAGATGATAATTATTGGCAATTATCAAGACACACTTAATAAAGGAGTGGTTCTGTGTAGTGAATTCTGCTCTTGGGCTCCCTCCAGTGGTTGTTGGTGGTAGTGCAGTTGTATTGGGGTTGTAATCCAGGGCAGGTGTTTCTGCTGATTGCAGCTCTACTAGGTATTTAGGTTTTCTTCCGCATTTCATCCTCAGACAAATGGCCAGACCGAGCGAACTAATCAGACTTTGGAAACTTATTTGAGATGCTTTGTGTCTGCTGATCAGGATGATTGGGTGGCCTTTTTGCCATTGGCCGAGTTTGCCCTTAATAAACGGGCTAGTTCGGCTACTTTGGTTTCGCCCTTCTTTTGTAATTTTGGTTTTCATCCTCGTTTTTCTTCGGGGCAAGTTGAACCTTCTGATTGTCTTGGTGTGGATTCTGTGGTTGACAGGTTGCAGCAGATTTGGGCTCATGTGGTGGACAATTTGGTGTTGTCTCAGGAGGAGGCTCAGCGTTTTGCTAACCGTCGTTGGTGTGTTGGTTCCCGGCTTCGGGTTGGGGATTTGGTCTGGTTGTCTTCCCGTCATGTTCCTATGAAGGTTTCTTCCCCTAAGTTTAAGCCTCGGTTTATTGGTCCTTATAGGATTTCTGAGATTATAAATCCGGTGTCTTTTCGTTTGGCCCTTCCGGCCTCTTTTGCCATCCATAATGTTTTCCATAGATCTTTATTGCGGAAATATGTGGTGCCCGTTGTTCCCTCTGTTGATCCTCCTGCTCCTGTGTTGGTTGATGGGGAGTTGGAGTATGTGGTTGAGAAGATTTTGGATTCTCGCTTTTCGAGGCGGAGGCTTCAGTACCTTGTCAAATGGAAGGGTTATGGCCAGGAGGATAATTCTTGGGTTTTTGCCTCTGATGTCCATGCTGCTGATTTGGTCCGTGCCTTTCATCTGGCTCGTCCTGATCGGCCTGGGGGCTCTGGTGAGGGTTCGGTGACCCCTCTTCAAGGGGGGGTACTGTTGAAAATTCTGCTCTTGGGCTCCCTCCGGTGGTTGTTGGTGGTAGTGCAGTTGTATTGGGGTTGTAATCCAGGGCAGGTGTTTCTGCTGATTGCAGCTCTACTAGGTATTTAGGTGTGCAGGATCCATGAGTCTTTGCCAGTTGTCCATTGTTATTGGAGGGATTGCATCTCTCTCTGGTTCCTCATGCCCTGCTGCCAATTCAGCTAAGATAAGTGTCTGGTTTTTTGTCTCTTTGCACACATGCAGTGTGCTTTGCAATTCAGTGCAATTCATCGTGTTTTTGTCCAGCTTAGACTTTGTTTGGATTTTTCAGTCATGCTGGATTCTCAGGAGATGCAGATACACTTTCTATGTCTTTAGTTAGATGTAGAATATTTGTATTATCTGCTGTGGATATTTTTAGGATTTTAATACTGACCGCTTAGAATTCTGTCCTATCCTTTTCTATTTAGCTAGAAGTGCCTCTTTTGCTAAATCCTGTTTTTCCGCCTGCGTGTGTCTTTCCTCTTATACTCACAGTCAATATTTGTGGGGGGCTGCCTATCCTTTGGGGTTCTGCTCTGAGGCAAGATAGAATTCCCATTTCCATCTATAGGGGAATTTAGTCCTCCGGCTGTGTCGAGGTGTCTAGGACGTGTTAGGTACATCCCACGGCTACTTCTAGTTGCGGTGTTAGTTTAGGGTTTGCGGTCAGTACAGGTACCACCTACTCCTGAGAAAGTCTCTCATGCGGCTCAAAGGTCACCGGATCATAACAGTACAACTGGCCAACAATGAGTTAAATGCATCTCAGAAGAAGGGAAGAAAGAGCCATTTTTTTTTCTGTAGCCTGCTTTGTCTTTTCTTCCCTCTTTTCCTCTGGGTGACTGAGGAGTCTTGTGCTAGCATAGATGTTCAGGGATTAGTTTCTCGTGTAGACCAGCTTGCTGGTAGGGTACAGGGTATTTCTGATTATATTGTTCAGACTCCGCTTTTAGAGCCTAGGATTCCTACTCCTGATTTGTTTTTTGAGGACAGGTCCAAATTTTTGAGTTTTAAAAACAACTTTAAACTGTTTTTTGCTCTGAAGCCTCGTTCCTCTGGTGATCCCATTCAGCAGGTTAAAATTGTCATCTCCCTGCTGCATGGCGACCCTCAGGATTGGGCATTTTCCCTGGAATCTGGGAATCCGGCCTTGCTTAATGTAGATGCCTTTTTTCAGGCTCTAGGATTATTATATGATGAACCAAATTCTGTGGATCAAGCGGAGAAGACCTTGTTGGCCCTGTCTCAGGGTCAAGAAGCGGCAGAATTGTATTGTCAGAAATTTAGAAAATGGTCTGTGCTGACTAAATGGAATGAGGATGCTTTGGCGGCAATTTTCAGAAAGGGTCTTTCTGAATCTGTTAAAGATGTTATGGTGGGGTTTCCCACGCCTGTTGGTCTGAGTGATTCTATGTCTCTGGCCATTCAGATTGATCGGCGCTTGCGGGAGCGCAGAATTGTGCGCGCTGTGGCGTTGTCCTCAGAGCAGATGCCTGAGCCTATGCAGTGTGATAGGATTCTGTCTAGAACGGAACAACAAGGATTCTGACGTCAGAATAGGCTGTGTTTTTATTGCGGCGATGCTTCTCATGTCATTTCAGTCTGCCCAAAGCGTACAAAGAGAATCGCTAGTTCAGTTACCATCGGAACTGTACAACCTAAATTTCTGTTATCGGTGACCTTGATCTGCTCATTGTCATCATTTTCTGTCATGGCGTTTGTGGATTCAGGCGCCGCTTTGAACTTAATGGACTTTGAATTTGCCAGGCGTTGTGGTTTCCCCTTGCAGTCTTTGCAGAACCCTATTCCTTTAAGGGGCATTGATGCTACACCTCTGGCTAAAAATAAACCCCAGTTTTGGACACACGTGACCATGTGCATGGCGCCAGCCCATCAGGAAGATTGTCGTTTTCTGGTGTTGCATAATTTGCATGATGCTATTGTGCTGGGTTTTCCATGGTTGCAGATACATAATCCTGTGTTGGATTGGAAGTCTATGTCTGTGACTAGTTGGGGTTGTCAGGGGGTTCATAATGACGTTCCTGTGATGTCAATCTCCTCTTCCTCCTCTTCTGAAGTTCCAGAGTTTTTGTCTGATTTTCAGGATGTATTCGATGAGCCCAAGTCCAGTTCCCTTCCACCGCATAGGGACTGCGATTGTGCTATTGACTTGATTCCAGGCTGTAAGTTTCCTAAGGGCCGACTTTTCAACCTGTCTGTGCCTGAACATACCGCCATGCGGAGTTATGTTAAGGAGTCTTTGGAGAAAGGGCATATTCGGCCATCTTCTTCACCGTTGGGAGCGGGATTTTTTTTGTTGCTAAGAAGGATGGCTCCTTGAGACCCTGTATTGATTATCGCCTCTTGAATAAGATCACGGTCAAGTTTCAATACCCTTTACCTTTGCTTTCCGATTTGTTTGCCAGGATTAAGGGGGCTAGTTGGTATACTAAAATTGACCTTCGGGGGGCATATAATCTTGTTCGTATTAAGCAGGGTGACGAATGGAAAACTGCATTTAATACGCCCGAAGGCCATTTTGAATACCTTGTGATGCCATTCGGGCTCTCTAATGCTCCATCTGTTTTTCAGTCCTTCATGCATGATATCTTCCGGAATTATCTTGATAAATTCATGATTGTATATTTGGATGACATCTTAATTTTTTCCGATGATTGGGAGTCTCATGTGAAACAGGTCAGGATGGTATTTCAGATCCTTCGTGATAATGCTTTGTTTGTGAAGGGGTCTAAGTGTCTCTTTGGAGTGCAGAAGGTTTCTTTTTTGGGCTTCATTTTTTCTCCCTCATCTATAGAGATGGATCCGGTTAAGGTTCAGGCCATTCATGATTGGATTCAGCCCACATCCGTGAAGAGCCTTCAGAAATTTTTGGGCTTTGCTAATTTTTATCGCCGTTTCATTGCTAACTTCTCCAGTGTGGTTAAACCCCTGACCGATTTGACGAAGAAAGGCGCTGATGTAACGAATTGGTCCTATGTGGCTGTCTCTGCCTTTCAGGAGCTTAAACACCGATTTACTTCTGCCCCGGTGTTGCGTCAGCCAGATGTTTCTCTTCCATTTCAGGATGAGGTTGACGCTTCTGAGATTGGGGCAGGGGCCGTTTTGTCTCAGAGGAATTCTGATGGTTCCTTGATGAAACTGTGTGCCTTCTTTTCCCGTAAGTTTTCGCCTGCTGAAAGCAATTATGATGTCGGCAATCGGGAGTTGTTGGCTATGAAGTGGGCGTTTGAGGAATGGCGACATTGGCTTGAGGGAGCCAAGCACCGTATTGTGGTCTTGACCGATCATAAAAATCTGATTTACCTTGAATCTGTCAAACGGCTGAATCCTAGACAGGCTCGATGGTCCCTGTTTTTCTCCCGTTTTGATTTCGTGGTCTCGTATCTTCTGGGTTCTAAGAATATTAAGGCTGATGCCCTCTCTAGGAGTTTTTTGCCTGATTCTCCTGAGGTACTTGAGCCGGTCGGCATTCTGAAGGAAGGGGTGGTCCTTTCTGCCATTTCCCCTGATTTGCGACGGGTTCTGCAGGAATTTCAGGCTGACAAACCTGACCGCTGTCCAGTGGGGAAACTGTTTGTTCCTGATAGATGGACTAGTAGAGTGATTTCTGAGGTTCATTGTTCTGTGTTGGCTGGCCATCCTGGTATTTTTGGTACCAGAGATTTGGTTGGTAGGTCCTTTTGTTGGCCTTCTTTGTCGCGTGATGTGCGTTCTTTTGTGCAGTCCTGTGGGACTTGTGCGCGGGCCAAGCCTTGTTGTTCCCGTGCTAGTGGGTTGCTTTTGCCTTTGCCGGTCCCTGAGAGGCCCTGGACGCATATTTCTATGGATTTTATTTCAGATCTTCCGGTTTCCCAGAGGATGTCGGTTATCTGGGTGGTTTGTGACTGGTTTTCTAAGATGGTTAATTTGGTGCCTTTGCCTAAATTGCCTTCCTCTTCTGATTTGGTTCCGTTGTTTTTTCAGCATGTGGTTCGTTTGCATGGTATTCCGAAGAATATTGTGTCCGACAGAGGTTCCCAGTTTGTAGGTTTTGGCGGGCCTTTTGTGCTAGGCTGGGCATTGATTTGTCTTTTTCTTCCTCATTTCATCCTCAGACAAATGGCCAGACCGAGCGAACTAATCAGACTTTGGAAACTTATTTGAGATGCTTTGTGTCTGCTGATCAGGATGATTGGGTGGCCTTTTTGCCATTGGCCGAGTTTGCCCTTAATAAACGGGCTAGTTCGGCTACTTTGGTTTCGCCCTTCTTTTGTAATTTTGGTTTTCATCCTCGTTTTTCTTCGGGGCAAGTTGAACCTTCTGATTGTCTTGGTGTTTATTCTGTGGTTGACAGGTTGCAGCAGATTTGGGCTCATGTGGTGGACAATTTGGTGTTGTCTCAGGAGGAGGCTCAGCGTTTTGCTAACCGTCGTCGGTGTGTTGGTTCCCGGCTTCGGGTTGGGGATTTGGTCTGGTTGTCTTCCCGTCATGTTCCTATGAAGGTTTCTTCCCCTAAGTTTAAGCCTCGGTTTATTGGTCCTTATAGGATTTCTGAGATTATCAATCCGGTGTCTTTTCGTTTGGCCCTTCCGGCCTCTTTTGCCATCCATAATGTTTTCCATAGATCTTTATTGCGGAAATATGTGGTGCCCGTTGTTCCCTCTGTTGATCCTCCTGCTCCTGTGTTGGTTGATGGGGAGTTGGAGTATGTGGTTGAGAAGATTTTGGATTCTCGCTTTTCGAGGCGGAGGCTTCAGTACCTTGTCAAATGGAAGGGTTATGGCCAGGAGGATAATTCTTGGGTTTTTGCCTCTGATGTCCATGCTGCTGATTTGGTCCGTGCCTTTCATCTGGCTCGTCCTGATCGGCCTGGGGGCTCTGGTGAGGGTTCGGTGACCCCTCTTCAAGGGGGGGGTACTGTTGTGAATTCTGCTCTTGGGCTCCCTCCGGTGGTTGTTGGTGGTAGTGCAGTTGTATTGGGGTTGTAATCCAGGGCAGGTGTTTCTGCTGATTGCAGCTCTACTAGGTATTTAGGTGTGCAGGATCCATGAGTCCTTGCCAGTTGTCCATTGTTATTGGAGGGATTGCATCTCTCTCTGGTTCCTCATGCCCTGCTGCCAATTCAGCTAAGATAAGTGTCTGTTTTTTTGTCTCTTTGCACACATGCAGTGTGCTTTGCAATTCAGTGCAATTCATCGTGTTTTTGTCCAGCTTAGACTTTGTTTGGATTTTTCAGTCATGCTGGATTCTCAGGAGATGCAGATACACTTTCTATGTCTTTAGTTAGATGTAGAATATTTGTATTATCTGCTGTGGATATTTTTAGGATTTTAATACTGACCGCTTAGAATTCTGTCCTATCCTTTTCTATTTAGCTAGAAGTGCCTCTTTTGCTAAATCCTGTTTTTCCGCCTGCGTGTGTCTTTCCTCTTATACTCACAGTCAATATTTGTGGGGGGCTGCCTATCCTTTGGGGTTCTGCTCTGAGGCAAGATAGAATTCCCATTTCCATCTATAGGGGTATTTAGTCCTCCGGCTGTGTCGAGGTGTCTAGGACGTGTTAGGTACATCCCACGGCTACTTCTAGTTGCGGTGTTAGTTTAGGGTTTGCGGTCAGTACAGGTACCACCTATTCCTGAGAAAGTCTCTCATGCGGCTCCAAGGTCACCGGATCATAACAATTCTGCAGGTGGGGACCACAGACCACTGTTATGATCCTTAGTGGCTGAGGATCACGAATAGACCAGCAAGTGAATAAACTAAGGACAAGCTCTAGGGAGATGGTAACTGGACTGATCGCAAATCTGAACCTATCCAAAACAACTAGAGGTAGCCGGTGAACGTGCCTAAAAAATTCCTAGACGTCTCGAGCCAGCCTGAGGAACTAGCTACCCCTAAAGAGAAAGAAAGACCTCGCTTGCCTCCAGAGAAATAATCCCCAAAGATATAGAAGCCCCCAACAAATATTAACGGTGAAGTAAGAAGAAGGCACATACGTAGGGATGAAATCAGATTCAGCAAAAGAGGCCCACTAGTACTAGAAAGCAGAAAATAGAGCAGGGGTCTATGCGATCAATAAAAAACCCTTACAAAATATCCATCCTGAGATTTCAAGAACCCACGCACCAACTAATGGTGTGTGGGGAGAAACTCAGTCCACTAGAGCATCCAGCAAGCGAGGGAATCACATTTTAGCAAGCTGGACAAGAAAACATGATAAACACTGCTGATCAAAAAATGAGAAAACAAAACTTAGCTTGTCCTGGATGGACTGGGAGCAAGGTAGTCAGAAGGAATCTGAGTAGCACTGATTACATCGACAGCCGGCAACAAGTGGAAGTAAAACAGAGCTATATAGGAACCTCCCAGAGGATAACGAACCAGCTGATAGCCAGAGACTAGCAGGATAACAAACAAAGCCACCAGGGGGAGCCCAAAGCAAAAGTCACACCATACCACCAGTGACCACAAGAGGGAGCCCGAAAACAGAGTTCACAACAGTACCCCCCCCTTAAGGAGGGGTCACTGAACCCTCATGAAAACCCCCAGGGCGATCAGGATGAGCCACATGGAAGGCACGAACCAAATCGGCCGCATGAACATCAGAGGCGACAACCCAAGAATTATCCTCCTGACCATAGCCCTTCCACTTGACCAAATACTGGAGCCTCCGTCTAGAATCACGAGAATCCAAGATCTTCTCCACCACGTATTCCAATTCTCCCTCAACCAGCACCGGGGCAGGAGGCTCAACCGGAGGAACCACAGGTACCACATACCTCCGCAACAACGAGCGATGGAACATATTATGAATAGCAAATGATGCCGGGAGGTCCAGACGGAATGACACAGGGCCAAGGACTTCCAGAATCTTATAAGGACCGATAAACCGAGGCTTGAACTTAGGAGAGGAGACCTTCATAGGAACGAAGCGAGAAGACAACCACACCAAGTCCCCAACGCGAAGTCGGGGACTCACACAGCGACGGCGGTTGGCAAAGAGCTGAGCCTTCTCTTGTGACAACTTCAAATTGTCCACCACATGATTCCAAATCTGATGCAACCTATCCACCACAACATCCACTCCAGGTCAGTCAGAAGGCTCCACCTGACCCGAGGAAAAACGAGGATGAAACCCCGAATTACAAAAAAAAGGAGAAACCAAAGTAGCAGAACTAGCCCGATTATTAAGGGCAAACTCGGCCAACGGTAAAAAAGTAACCCAGTCGTCCTGGTCAGCAGAAACAAAACATCTTAAATAAGTCTCCAAGGTCTGATTAGTTCGCTCGGTTTGGCCATTCGTCTGAGGATGGAAGGCCGACGAAAAAGACAATTCAATGCCCAACTTAGCACAAAAGGTCCGCCAAAATCTAGACACAAACTGGGATCCTCTGTCAGAAACAATGTTCTCAGGAATCCCGTGCAAACGAACCACATTTTGAAAAAACAGTGGAACCAACTCGGAGGAAGAAGGCAACTTAGGCAAGGGCACCAAATGGACCATCTTAGAAAAACGATCACACACCACCCAGATAACAGACATTCTCTGAGAGACAGGGAGATCTGAAATAAAATCCATGGAAATGTGCGTCCAAGGCCTCTTCGGGACAGGCAAAGGTAACAGCAAACCACTGGCACGAGAACAGCAAGGCTTCGCCCGAGCACAAATTCCACAAGACTGCACAAAGGAACGCACATCCCGCGACAAGGAAGGCCACCAAAAAGACCTGGCCACCAAGTCTCTGGTACCAAATATTCCAGGATGGCCCGCCAACACCGAAGAATGAACCTCGGAGATGACTCTGTTGGTCCATCTATCCGGGACAAACAGTCTCTCCGGTGGACAGCGGTCAGGTCTATCCGCCTGAAACTCTTGCAGCACACGTCGCAAATCTGGGGAGATGGCAGACAAAATCACCCCCTCTCTAAGGATACCAGCCGGCTCTGAATCTCCAGGAGAGTCAGGCACAAAACTCCTAGAAAGAGCATCAGCCTTCACATTCTTCGAACCCGGCAGGTACGAGACCATGAAATCAAAACGAGAGAAAAACAACGACCAACGAGCCTGTCTGGGATTCAGCCGCTTGGCCGACTCGAGATAAATCAAATTCTTGTGGTCAGTCAAGACCACCACACGATGTTTAGCTCCCTCAAGCCAATGTCGCCACTCCTCAAATGCCCACTTCATAGCCAACAGCTCCCGATTACCGACATCATAATTCCGCTCGGCAGGCGAAAACTTTCTTGAAAAGAAAGCACATGGCTTCATCACAGAGCCATCGGGGCTTCTCTGCGACAAAACAGCCCCCGCTCCAATCTCGGAAGCATCAACCTCCACCTGGAAGGGAAGTGAGACATCTGGCTGACATAAGACCGGAGCCGAAGAAAACCAACGCTTCAGCTCCCGAAAGGCCTCCACAGCCGCAGAAGACCAATTAGTCACATCAGAACCCTTCTTGGTCAAATCCGTCAAAGGCTTAACAACGCCAGAAAAATTAGCTATGAAGCGTCGGTAAAAATTAGCAAAACCCAAGAACTTCTGAAGACTCTTAACAGATGTAGGCTGCGTCCAGTCATGAATAGCCTGAACCTTGACTGGGTCCATCTCAATAGTAGAAGGAGAAAAAATGAAACCCAAAAAAGAAATCTTCTGGACTCCAAAAAGACATTTTGAGCCCTTCACAAATAAAGCATTGTCACGTAGGACCTGAAAGACCATCCTGACCTGCTTAACATGAGACTCCCAATCATCCAAAAAAAAAAGAATATCATCCAGATACACAATCATAAACTTATCCAGATATTCACGGAAGATGTCATGCATAAAGGCCTGAAAGACTGAAGGAGCATTAGAAAGTCCAAAAGGCATCACCAAGTACTCAAAATGGCCTTCAGGCGTATTAAATGCAGTTTTCCATTCATCACCCTGTTTTATACGCACAAGGTTATACGCACCACGAAGATCTATCTTGGTGAACCAACTAGACCCCCTAATGCGAGCAAACAAATCAGTTAACAATGCAATGGCAAAGGATACTGAAATTTGACCGTGATTTTATTCAAAAGGTGATAATCAATACAGGGTCTCAGGGAACCATCCTTTTTAGCCACAAAAAAGAATCCTGCACCAAGAGGGGATGAGGACGGGCGAATATGTCCCTTCTCTAAAGACTCCTTTATATAACTCCGCATGGCAGCATGCTCCGGCACAGATAAATTGAAAAGTCGTCCCTTAGGAAACTTACTACCAGGAATCAAATTTATAGTACAATCACAGTCCCTATGAGGAGGTAGAGAATTGAGTTTGGGCTCCTCAAATACATCCTGGTAGTCTGACAAAAACGTAGGGACTTCAGAAGGAGTGGACGAAGCAATTGACACCACAGGAGCGTCACCATGAATTCCCTGACAACCCCAACTTGACACCGACATAGCTTTCCAATCCAGGACTGGATTATGAGTCTGCAACCATGGTAGACCCAACACGACGACATCATGCAAATTATGCAGTACAAGAAAGCGAATCACCTCCTGATGAACAGGAGTCATGCACATGGTCACTTGTGTCCAGTACTGAGGTCTATTCGTAGCCAATGGTGTAGAATCAATTCCCCTTAGTGGAATAGGGAATTCTAAAGGCTCCAAATCAAAACCACAGCGCCTGGCAAACGACCAATCCATCAGACTCAGGGCGGCACCTGAATCTACAAAAGCATTAACCGGGTAAGATGACAGGGAACAAATCAGGGTAACAGACAAAATGAACTTAGGCTGTAAAGTACCATTGGTGACAGATTTATCAACCTTTTTTTTGCGCTTAGAGCATGCTGAGATAACATGAGCTGAGTCACCACAGTAAAAGCACAACCCATTTTGCCGTCTATAATTTTGCCGTTCACTTCTGGTTAGAATTCTGTCACATTGCATAGATTCAGGTGTCTGTTCAGAAGACACCGCCAAATGGTGCACAGGTTTGCGCTCCCGCAAACGCCGATCAATCCGAATGGCCAGAGTCATTGACTCATTCAGACCTGCAGGCGTAGGGAACCCCACCATGACATTCTTAATGGCTTCAGAAAGACCTTCTCTGAAATTTGCAGCCAGGGCACACTCATTCCACTGAGTAAGCACCGACCATTTCCGAAATTTCTGGCAGTACACCTCTGCTTCACCTTGCCCCTGCGAGAGGGCCAATAACGTTTTTTCAGCCTGGTTCTCAAGATTAGGTTCCTCATAGAGCAATCCAAGGGCTAGAAAAAACACATCTACACTAAGCAATGCAGGATCCCCTGGCGCCAATGCGAAGGCCCAATCTTGGGGGTCACCACGCAAAAAGGAAATGATAATCTTAACTTGCTGAACGGCATCACCAGAGGAACGAGGTTTCAAAGAAAGAAACAACTTACAATTGTTCCTAAAATTCAGGAACCTAGATCTATCTCCAGAAAACAACTCCGGAATAGGTATTCTAGGCTCTGACATAGGACTGTGAACAACAAAATCCTGAATACTTTGAACCCTAGCAGCAAGATGATCCAGACTGGAAGCCAAGCTCTGGACATCCATGTCAGCAGCTGAACTCAGAGCCACACCAAGATTAAGAGGAGGAGAGAAGCTAGCCACAGCAGCTAGACACACGGCAACAAAAAAAACAAACAAACAAACAAAAACATTTCTCAAGGCTTCTTTTCTCCTGCTTCTGCCATGCAATTAACACTTTATCGGCCGGCTGTACTGTTATGATCCTTAGTGGCTGAGGATCACGAATAGACCAGCAAGTGAATAAACTAAGGACAAGCTCTAGGGAGATGGTAACTGGACTGATCGCAAATCTGAACCTATCCAAAACAACTAGAGGTAGCCGGTGAACGTGCCTAAAAAATTCCTAGATGTCTCGAGCCAGCCTGAGGAACTAGCTACCCCTAAAGAGAAAGAAAGACCTTGCTTGCCTCCAGAGAAATAATCCCCAAAGATATAGAAGCCCCCAACAAATATTAACGGTGAAGTAAGAAGAAGGCACATACGTAGGGATGAAATCAGATTCAGCAAAAGAGGCCCACTAGTACTAGAAAGCAGAAAATAGAGCAGGGGTCTATGCGATCAATAAAAAACCCTTACAAAATATCCATCCTGAGATTTCAAGAACCCACGCACCAACTAATGGTGTGTGGGGAGAAACTCAGTCCACTAGAGCATCCAGCAAGCGAGGGAATCACATTTTAGCAAGCTGGACAAGAAAACATGATAAACACTGCTGATCAAAAAATGAGAAAACAAAACTTAGCTTGTCCTGGATGGACTGGGAGCAAGGTAGTCAGAAGGAATCTGAGTAGCACTGATTACATCGACAGCCGGCAACAAGTGGAAGTAAAACAGAGCTATATAGGAACCTCCCAGAGGATAACGAACCAGCTGATAGCCAGAGACCAGCAGGATAACAAACAAAGCCACCAGGGGGAGCCCAAAGCAAAAGTCACACCATACCACCAGTGACCACAAGAGGGAGCCCGAAAACAGAGTTCACAACAGACCACATGTCAATACCAATGCTTTCTGGCTGATGTTTTGGTCACTTTTGAATGTTGGTTGTGCTTTCACACTTGTGGTAGCATGAGACGGACTCTACAACCCACACAAGGCTCAGGTAGTGCAGCTCATCCAGGAGGGCACATCAATGCGAGCTGTGGCAAGGTTTGCTGTGTCTGTCAGAGTAGTGTCCAGAAGCTGGAGGTGCTATCAGGAGACAGGCCAGTACACCAGGAAACGTGGAAGGGGGCATTGAAGGGCAACAACCCAGCAGCAGCACCGCTACCTCAGCCTTTGAGCAAGGAGGAACATGAGGAGCACTGCCAGAGCCCTACAAGATGACCTCCGGCAGGCCACAAATGTGCCTGTGTCTGCACAAACGGTTAGAAACCGACTCCATGAGGATGGTCTGAGTGTCCAACGTCCACAGATGCGGTTTGTACTCACAGCAGCCCAACACCATGCAGGACGATTAACATTTGCCACAGAACACCAAGGTTGGCAAATTCGCCACTGGTGCCCTGTGCTCTTCACAGATGAAAGCAGGTTCACACTGGTCACATGTGACAGATGTGACAGATTCTGGAGATGCCGTGGAGAGCGATCTGCTGCCTGCAACATTCTTCAGCATGACTGGTTTGGCAGTGGGTCAGTAATGGTGTGGGGCGGCATTTCTTTGGAGGGCTGCACAGCCCTCCATGTGTTCGCCAGAGGTAGACTGAATGCCATTAGGTACCGAAATGAGATCCTCAGACCCCTTGTGAGACCATATGCTCGTGCGGTTGGCCCTGGGTTCCTCCTAATGCAGGACAATGCCAGACCTCATGTGGCTGGAGTGTGTCAGCAGTTCCTGCAAGATGAAGGCATTGAAGCTATGGACTGGCCTGCCCGTTCCCCAGACCTGAATCCTATTGAACACATCTGGGACATCATGTCTCGCACCATCCACCAACGTCAGCTTTGAAAAAGAACACACTGTTCGAAACGCGTAGCCTGCTGCTACTCACTCTCTTGTTCACCACGTTTTTTGGACTTTGCATTTCACTCTCAATAAATTGGATTATTTTTGGAAGCTGGATTTTTTTCTTGTTTTGCTCTACTATTTACGTGATGACTGCACGGTATCCGAGCTTCCCCACAGCACATGCCTAGCAGGTGAGCTGGTTTCATTTTTTTTTTTTTTTCCTTTCATTTACATAAGGTCAATGTCATGGCCTGCAAATAGTCCGGATCTCAATCCAATTGAAAATCTTTGGTGGAAGTTGAAGAAAATGGTCCATGACAAGGCTCCAACCTGCAAAGCTGATCTCCCAGCAGCAATCAGAGAATGTTGGAGCAAGATTGATGCAAAGTACTGTTTGACACTCATTAAGTTAATGCCTCAGAGACTGCAAGCTGTTATAAAAGCCAGAGGTGGTGCAACAAAATACTAGTGATGTTTTGGAGTGTTTTTTTGTTCGTTTGTTTTTCATGATTCCATAATGTTTTCCTCAGAATTGGGTGATTCCATAATTTTTCCCCTATGCTTGGTTAAAAAAAGGTAACCATTACTGACTACCACATTTTTTGTTCTTGATTTCTTTTAGTGTTTCTTAAAGCCAGAAAGTTGCCATTTGAAATGACTTTAGTTTTGTGCCATGTCTGTGATCTGCTTTTTTTTTCTACAAAATTAAACAACGGAATAAACATCCTCCAAGGCCAGTGATTCCATAATTTTTGCCAGGGGTTGTATATATAGTGTGTGTGTCACTGACATCTTTATATCTATCTATTCTATGTGTATAAGTCTATTCTATTGTAACCTGTCACGCTGTGATTTTACTGTAAGTGACTGCTGAATTGCTGGCTTTTCCAAGGACATCTGTGCCTAAAAATAGGACAGAACTCGCATGTACCTGTGCTGTGCGATTTTTTTTTTTCTCGCACCCATTGACTTCTATTGTGGAATGCGATCTGATTTACGATTACAATCGCAGCGTGCTGCAATTTTTTTTCCAGTCCCATCGTTTTCCGATCCTAGCTGGAAAAAAGCGCAGATGAACATGTAACAAGGTGACACGGGGTGATAGTCATGGGTGAGTTCACTAGGTGACAGTCAGTGAGCACCACGGCCTTTTGCACATGAATAGACAATTCTAGTCCCAGCCCGAGTCACAGTGGGTTACCTCAGATATACGGCTACTCTCCATGCTGGAACGGATGCACCACAGGTCACACTCTTTAGGGCCCAACAGTGGCAACTTGTTTAATAAAGGTGATGTACAGAAGAAAGGTAACAATCCCTGAACTGTCCCTATTCACAGCAACGGCTGCAGCAGCGAAGGCAATGGCTTCCAGTCGGCTTCCAGTAGCAAAAAGTCTCTTGTGGGACAGACACACAGTGCTTGTGCCCGCTGCCTGACAGTCCACTGCCAGCTCTGTTCCTTCCAGGGGGTACGGTATGCTCTCAGCAGGGGACAGGGGAGCACATCCTGCCCGGGCACTGAACTGCAGACAGGGGCTTCTTGTTCCTTTGCGGTTGCTGACCCAGCCCCCTTAATTAACCTCTTACTGTCCCAAAGCTACAGACATTACAATACACAATGGTAGAACATTAAGACAATACAAACACAGCACACAAATAACAGTAATACATCAATGTATAACCCACTGTCAAAGTACCGCATGGGGGACCACATACAGGGAAGGAGAGAGGGAGCAACCAAGGGTCCCCGCCACCTTCTTACAAACACACAATGATAGAATAACATTGGTCCGAATGCAATTAAATTTTTAATCGGATTACATTTGTCCAATTTCATCGCAAGTGGGAATGAGCCCTTATAATGATTCTCCTGTAAAAGACAAACCTGTAGCTGGTGTTCATAGAAGATCATAATTTTAGCTATACCCAGCAGTGCTGATTTCCTGATATGTATAGTACAAGCGATCAGATGATCGTAGCTTCAAGTCCCATAAGGGGACTGTTGTGAAATTGGATTCTGGGCTCCCCCGGTGGCCACTTGTGGAATTGTACTTGTGTGCATCATCCCCTCTGTTCACCTGCTCCTATCAGGATGTGGGAGTCGCTATATAACCTTGCTCCTCTGTCAGTTTCATGCCGGTCAACAATGTAATCAGAAGCCTTTCTGTGCATGTTCCTGCTACTAGACAACTCCCAGCTAAGTTGGACTTTTGTCCTTGTGTGTTTTTGCATTTTGTTCCTGTTCACAGCTGCTGTTTCGTTACTGTGTCTGGAAAGCTCTTGTGAGCGGAAATTGCCACTCTGGTGTTATGAGTTAATGCTAGAGTCTTAAAGTAATTTCTGGATGGTGTTTTGATAGGGTTTTCTGCTGACCATGAAAGTGCCCTTTCTGTCTTCTTGCTATCTAGTAAGCGGACCTCGATTTTTGCTAAACCTATTTTCATACTACGTTTGTCATTTCATCTAAAATCACCGCCAATATATGTGGGGGCCTCTGTCTGCCTTTTGGGAAAATTTCTCTAGAGGTGAGCCAGGACTGTCTTTTCCTCTGCTAGGATTAGGTAGTTCTCCGGCTGGCGCTGGGCATCTAGGGATAAAAAAACGTAGGCATGCTACCCGGCCACTTCTAGTTGTGCGGCAGGTTTAGTTCATGGTCAGTATAGTTTCCATCTTCCAAGAGCTAGTTCTCATATATGCTGGGCTATGTTCTCTCGCCATTGAGAATCATGATAGTTTGACCGGCCCAAAAAAAAGGGTTAAATTACTGGCTGAGAAAGGAGAGAAAAAAGAAGTCTGCTACAATTTTTTTTTTTTTTTTTTTCCCTCTAGTTCTGAGTGTGCTCTTAATTGAATCACTTGCTAGTCTGCCTATACTGCAGCCTTCCTCTCTTTCTCTCCTTCTTATCCTTGAATGGCTCTGTGTTCACCTGTTTCAAATGGATCTTCAGAGTGTAGCTACAGGTTTGAATAATCTCGCCACAAAGGTACAAAATTTGCAAGATTTTGTTGTTCATGCACCTATGTCTGAGCCTAGAATTCCTTTGCCTGAATTCTTCTCGGGGAATAGATCTCACTTTCAAAATTTTAAAAATAATTGCAAATTGTTTTTGTCCCTGAAGTCTCGCTCTGCCGGAGACCCTGCACAGCAGGTCAGGATTGTAATTTCCTTGCTCCGGGGCGACCCTCAAGACTGGGCTTTTGCATTGGCACCAGGGGATCCTGCGTTGCTCAATGTGGATGCGTTTTTTCTGGCCTTGGGGTTGCTTTATGAGGAACCTCATTTAGAGCTTCAGGCGGAAAAGGCCTTGATGTCCTTGTCTCAGGGGCAAGATGAAGCTGAAATATACTGCCAAAAATTCCGCAAATGGTCTGTGCTTACTCAGTGGAATGAGTGCGCCCTGGCGGCGATTTTCAGAGAAGGTCTCTCTGATGCCATTAAGGATGTTATGGTGGGGTTCCCTGTGCCTGCGAGTCTGAATGAGTCCATGACGATGGCTATTCAGATCGATAGGCGTCTGCGGGAGCGCAAACCTGTGCACCATTTGGCGGTGTCTACTGAGAAAACGCCAGAAAATATGCAATGTGATAGAATTCTGTCCAGAAGCGAGCGGCAGAATTTTAGACGAAAAAATGGGTTGTGCTTCTATTGTGGTGATTCAACTCATGTTATATCAGCATGCTTTAAGCGTACTAAGAAGCCTGACAAGTCTGTTTCAATTAGCACTTTACAGTCTAAGTTTATTCTATCTGTGACCCTGATTTGTTCTTTGTCATCTATTACCGCGGACGCCTATGTCGACTCTGGCGCTGCTTTGAGTCTTATGGATTGGTCCTTTGCCAAACGCTGTGGGTATGATTTGGAGCCATTGGAGGCTCCGATACCTCTGAAAGGGATTGACTCCACCCCATTGGCTAGTAATAAACCACAATACTGGACACAAGTGACTATGCGTGTTAATCCGGATCACCAGGAGGTTATTCGCTTTCTGGTGCTGTATAATCTACATGATGTTTTGGTGCTGGGATTGCCATGGCTGCAATCTCATAACCCAGTCCTCGACTGGAGAGCTATGTCTGTGTTAAGCTGGGGATGTAAAGGAACTCATGGGGACGTACCTTTGGTTTCCATTTCATCATCTATTCCCTCTGAGATTCCTGAATTCTTGTCTGACTTTCGTGACGTTTTTGAAGAACCCAAGGTTGGTTCACTACCTCCGCACCGGGAGTGCGATTGTGCCATAGACTTGATCCCGGGTAGTAAATACCCTAAGGGTCGTTTATTTAATCTGTCTGTGCCTGAACACGCGGCTATGCGAGAATATATAAAGGAGTCCTTGGAAAAGGGACATATTCGTCCTTCGTCATCTCCCTTAGGAGCCGGTTTTTTCTTTGTGTCTAAGAAAGACGGCTCTTTGAGGCCGTGTATTGATTATCGACTTTTGAATAAAATCACGGTTAAATATCAATATCCGTTACCACTGCTTACTGATTTGTTTGCTCGTATAAAGGGGACCAAGTGGTTCTCTAAGATTGATCTCCGTGGGGCGTATAATTTGGTGCGAATCAAGCAGGGGGATGAGTGGAAAACCGCATTTAATACGCCCGAGGGCCATTTTGAGTATTTGGTGATGCCTTTTGGTCTTTCAAATGCCCCTTCAGTCTTCCAGTCCTTTATGCATGACATTTTCCGCGATTATTTGGACAAATTTATGATTGTGTATCTGGATGATATTCTGATTTTTTCGGATGACTGGGACTCTCATGTCCAGCAGGTCAGGAGGGTTTTTCAGGTTTTGCGGTCTAATTCCTTGTGTGTGAAGGGTTCCAAGTGTGTTTTTGGGGTTCAAAAGATTTCCTTCTTGGGATACATTTTTTCCCCCTCTTCCATCGAGATGGATCCTGTCAAGGTTCAGGCTATTGGTGATTGGACGCAACCCTCTTCTCTTAAGAGTCTTCAGAAATTTTTGGGCTTTGCTAACTTTTATCGTCGATTTATTGCTGGTTTTTCTGATGTTGTAAAACCATTGACTGATTTGACTAAGAAGGGTGCTGATGTTGCTGATTGGTCCCCTGATGCTGTGGAGGCCTTTCGGGAGCTCAAGCGCCGCTTTTCTTCCGCCCCAGTGTTGCGTCAGCCTGATGTTGCTCTTCCTTTTCAGGTTGAGGTCGACGCTTCTGAAATCGGAGCTGGGGCGGTGTTGTCGCAGAGAAGTTCCGACTGCTCCGTGATGAGACCTTGTGCTTTTTTTTCCCGTAAATTTTCGCCCGCCGAGCGGAATTATGATATTGGGAATCGGGAGCTTTTGGCCATGAAGTGGGCTTTTGAGGAGTGGCGTCACTGGCTTGAGGGGGCCAGACATCAGGTGGTGGTATTGACTGACCACAAAAATTTAATTTACCTTGAGTCTGCCAGGCGCCTGAATCCTAGACAGGCGCGCTGGTCGTTGTTTTTCTCTCGGTTTAATTTTGTGGTGTCTTACCTACCGGGTTCTAAGAATGTTAAGGCGGATGCCCTTTCTAGGAGTTTTGAGCCTGACTCCCCTGGTAATTCTGAGCCCACAGGTATCCTTAAAGATGGAGTGATATTGTCTGCCGTTTCTCCAGACCTGCGGCGGGCCTTGCAGGAGTTTCAGGCGGATAGACCTGATCGTTGCCCACCTGGTAGACTGTTTGTTCCTGATGATTGGACCAGTAGAGTCATCTCTGAGGTTCATTCTTCTGCGTTGGCAGGTCATCCTGGAATCTTTGGTACCAGGGATTTGGTGGCAAGGTCCTTCTGGTGGCCTTCCCTGTCACGAGATGTGCGAGGCTTTGTGCAGTCTTGTGACGTTTGTGCTCGGGCCAAGCCTTGTTGTTCTCGGGCTAGTGGATTGTTGTTACCCTTGCCTATCCCGAAGAGGCCTTGGACGCACATCTCGATGGATTTTATTTCGGATCTGCCTGTTTCTCATAAGATGTCTGTCATCTGGGTGGTGTGTGACCGTTTCTCTAAGATGGTCCATCTGGTTCCCTTGCCTAAGTTGCCTTCTTCTTCCGAGTTGGTTCCTCTGTTTTTTCAAAATGTTGTTCGTTTGCATGGTATTCCGGAGAATATCGTTTCTGACAGAGGGACCCAATTCGTGTCTAGATTTTGGCGGGCATTCTGTGCTAGGATGGGCATAGATTTGTCTTTTTCGTCTGCTTTCCATCCTCAGACTAATGGCCAGACCGAGCGGACTAATCAGACCTTGGAGACATATTTGAGGTGTTTTGTGTCTGCGGATCAGGATGATTGGGTTGCTTTTTTGCCTTTGGCGGAGTTCGCCCTCAATAATCGGGCCAGCTCTGCCACCTTGGTGTCCCCGTTTTTCTGTAATTCGGGGTTTCATCCTCGATTTTCCTCCGGTCAAGTGGAATCTTCGGATTGTCCTGGAGTGGATGCTGTGGTGGAGAGGTTGCATCAGATTTGGGGGCAGGTGGTGGACAATTTGAAGTTGTCCCAGGAGAAGACTCAGCTTTTTGCCAACCGCCGTCGTCGTGTTGGTCCTCGGCTTTGTGTTGGGGACTTGGTGTGGTTGTCTTCTCGTTTTGTCCCTATGAGGGTTTCTTCTCCTAAGTTTAAGCCTCGGTTCATCGGCCCGTACAAGATATTGGAGATTCTTAACCCTGTGTCCTTCCGTTTGGACCTCCCTGCATCCTTTTCGATTCATAATGTTTTTCATCGGTCATTGTTGCGCAGGTATGAGGTACCGGCTGTGCCTTCCGTTGAGCCTCCTGCTCCGGTGTTGGTTGAGGGTGAGTTGGAGTACGTTGTGGAAAAGATCTTGGACTCTCGTGTTTCCAGACGGAAACTCCAGTATCTGGTCAAATGGAAGGGATACGGTCAGGAGGATAATTCTTGGGTCACTGCCTCTGATGTTCATGCCTCCGATCTTGTCCGTGCCTTTCATAGGGCTCATCCTGATCGCCCTGGTGGTTCTGGTGAGGGTTCGGTGCCCCCTCCTTGAGGGGGGGGTACTGTTGTGAAATTGGATTCTGGGCTCCCCCGGTGGCCACTTGTGGAATTGTACTTGTGTGCATCATCCCCTCTGTTCACCTGCTCCTATCAGGATGTGGGAGTCGCTATATAACCTTGCTCCTCTGTCAGTTTCATGCCGGTCAACAATGTAATCAGAAGCCTTTCTGTGCATGTTCCTGCTACTAGACAACTCCCAGCTAAGTTGGACTTTTGTCCTTGTGTGTTTTTGCATTTTGTTCCTGTTCACAGCTGCTGTTTCGTTACTGTGTCTGGAAAGCTCTTGTGAGCGGAAATTGCCACTCTGGTGTTATGAGTTAATGCTAGAGTCTTAAAGTAATTTCTGGATGGTGTTTTGATAGGGTTTTCTGCTGACCATGAAAGTGCCCTTTCTGTCTTCTTGCTATCTAGTAAGCGGACCTCGATTTTTGCTAAACCTATTTTCATACTACGTTTGTCATTTCATCTAAAATCACCGCCAATATATGTGGGGGCCTCTGTCTGCCTTTTGGGAAAATTTCTCTAGAGGTGAGCCAGGACTGTCTTTTCCTCTGCTAGGATTAGGTAGTTCTCCGGCTGGCGCTGGGCATCTAGGGATAAAAAAAGTAGGCATGCTACCCGGCCACTTCTAGTTGTGCGGCAGGTTTAGTTCATGGTCAGTATAGTTTCCATCTTCCAAGAGCTAGTTCTCATATATGCTGGGCTATGTTCTCTCGCCATTGAGAATCATGATAGGGGACTAACAAATAAAGTATAAATTGAAAAAAATGTTTTTATAAATATGAAAAAAATACAAAAATTCAAATCACCCTCCATTTGCTCCATTAAAAATAAAGCAATTAAAAAATATACACACAATTGGTAATGCTGTGTTTGTAGAAGTCCGATCAATCAAGTTATAAAATAAACTAATCCGATCGGTAAATGGTGTAACGAGAAAAAAAATAAGAGACAATTACATTTTTTGCCCACTACAACATTGCAATAATATGCAATGAGAGGCAATCAAAACATCGTATCTACCTCAAAATGGTATAAGTAAAAGCATCTGCTCAGGGACCAAAAAATAAGCTACATAGCCTGAAAACTGAAAACGTTGCAGGTATTGTAAAATCTCGACATAAGTAAAAACATTCTCATATAAATTTCAGAGTTTATTTTTCACCACTTAAATAAAATAAAAATGTACATGTTTGGTATCTGCGTAATCGTACTGACCCGCAGATTCATATTGTATAGTGAACATGA
Source organism: Ranitomeya variabilis (assembly GCF_051348905.1). NCBI lineage: Eukaryota > Metazoa > Chordata > Amphibia > Anura > Dendrobatidae > Ranitomeya > Ranitomeya variabilis. The sequence goes on from NC_135237.1 coordinate 130,122,797, forward strand.
TAAATTTAAAACCCCAAAAGAATTGTGGAATTACACTATTATTGCAATTTCATCGCACGTGGATTTTGCTTCCTGCTTTCTAGTGCATCTCATGAAAAAATGAATGGTGTCATTCAAAAGTACACAATTACTGTCTCTTTGAAGAAGGTGAGGAAAAAATGGAAAATTACCCGGTCATGAAGTGGTTAAAAATGTTGAATAAACTATGTCCCAAAACATTTTTCCAAATCAACAGGTTTGTCAGTGGACTGTCGGTAAGTGAGGACCAGACAGTTACCTACAGATGTGTCTGTGTATCGGCTGTGGCAGAGATGGGGTCTGGCTACTGAAAAGAGTAGTAAGCATATTACAGAAATGGAGCTACTGGAACCTGGGCCTGAAGTTTATTATGTGAAGGTTGGGATTTAATTGTAAACTATATTAGTAAGTTATATGTTTTTCTTTTTCTAACACAGCTAAACATAATAGCGGTGGCTCAGTGGTTAGCACTGTTACTTTGCAATGCTGGGGTCTTGGGTTCAAATCCCACCGAGGACAACATTTGCAAGGAGTTTGTTTGTTCTCCTCATATCTGTGTTGGTTTCCTCCCACTTGCCAAAGACTTACTGATAGGGAATTTAGATAGTGAGCCCCAAAGGGGTGCGGGATGACCCTTAAAGGTATATACCTACAACTTTTTAAATCCCTCCATGCACGCTACACTTTTGCTTATATTGTTTTTTTTGTAGTACAATTACTAATTGAGATGCTTTTTTGATGATCTTGCACATTGCACTTTATATATTATACTTAGAATTGATACACTCAGTCACAGGAGTTATTTGAGTGCACTGTCTCATATTTTTTTGCACATTATTTGTTTTTCCACCTTGAGGGATTGAGTATTGAAATATAGGGTCCACTATTACCATTTGTCCGATTGGAATAATTATATGGAATAATTGCAGTCCTGTTATGCGCACAGTTATATTGTTTTTATTGTTTTATTTGCCACTATCAATATTAAATAAAGGCATTTTTTATAATACATTTCCTGCGTGGTGTTCTCTGGTTATCCATAGGTTGGTTGGTTTTTCTCCTTATCTGGTGGCATCCACCTACTTTTCACAGAGCACTTGGATTCTTGTAATTTTATCATACACAAAATGCGGCATCAATAGTAAAAAAAATCTAAAATTAAAAATAATAATTAGAAAAAAAACCTGCTATACTCACCCTCCGTAGTCCGACGATGCGCTCGCGCCTTCCGCCAGCTTCCGGTCCCAGAGATGCATTGCGAAATTACCCAGAAGACTTAGCGGTCTCGCGAGACCGCTAAGTCTTCTGGGTAATTTCGCAATGCATCCTGGGAACGGAAGATGGCGGCAGCCACGCGCACATCGCCAAAGCGCCGTTCGATCCTAGGGGGTGAGTATATAACTATTTTTTATTTTAATTCTTTTTTTTAACAGAGATATGGTGCCCACACTGCTAAATACTACGTGGGCTGCGTTTTATACTACATGACTGCTATATACTACGTGGGCAGTACTATATACTACATGGCTGCTATATACTACGTGGGCAGTACTATATACTACATGGCTGCTATATACTATGTGGGCAGTGTTAGATACTGCGTGGGCTGCGTTATATACTACATGGCTGCTATATACTACATGGCCAGTGTTACATACTATGTGGCCTGTGTTTTGTACTGCGTGGGCTGTGCTATATATTGCGTGGCCTGTGTTATATACTATGTCGCCTGTGTTATATACAATGTGGCTGCTATATACTGCGTGGCCTGTGCTATATAGTACGTGGGCTGTGTTATATACTGTTTGGGCTGTGTTATATATTGCGTGGCCTGTATTAACGCATCGGGTATTCTACAATATGTATGTATGTATATAGCAGCCACATACTATATAGCAAAGGCCACGTACTATTTGTCTGCTATATACTACATGGCTCCTATATACTACGTGGCCTGTGCTATATACTATGTGGCTGCTATATACATACATATTCTAGAATACCCGATGCGTTAGAATCAGGCCACCATCTAGTATATATATATATATATATATTTTTTTTTTATATATATTAATTTATTTTACCTTGACAGTGATCTGTTGTGCATCTGTGTTCTAACAACGCCCTTTATACATTGCAGGGCCACAGTGAAGGCCCCTCAAACATTGTAGGGACTACAGTTGGGGCCCTTTAAACATTGTAAAAACTACAGTGGGGGTGTCCTCAAAGTGTGTGGGTCCTTATAAAGTGTGGGGGCCATTATACAGCGTGATGGCCTTCATATGATGCTGGGACTACTGATGGGGGCATTATACAGTGTGGGCACTACTCTGGGGGCCATTATACTGTGCGATGGCCCTCACATTGTTAGGGCCATTATATAATGTGGGGACTATTTAACAGTGAAGACTGCAGAGTGAGCCATTATACAGTGTGGGGGCTACTGTGGGGGCCATTAGACAGTGTGGGTGCCATCATAAAATGTGAGAACTACTGTGGGGGTCATTATACTGTGTTTTGTGGGAGCAGTAGGGACATTATACTATGTATAGGGGAGCTGTTAGGCCATCATACTGTATATAGGGCAGCTGTAGGCCCATCATACTGTTTATAGGGGAGTTCTATGCCCATTGTTCTGTGTATAGGGGAGTTGTGGGGGCATTATAATGTGTATAGGGTAGCTGTGGGCTCATCTTACTGTGAATAGGTGAGGTGTGGTCTTATCATTGTGTATATTGGAGATGTACATGGGGAATTCAGGGAACATTAATGAATATTAAGTGGGTACTTAAGAAGTATTATTGTTATAGGGGCACTCATTGGTATTGGTATTCATTGGGTATTGTGACTGTCAAAGGTACATATTGGGAATTATTAATTTCTAGAGACAAAATGTAGACACTTTTCTAGGGCACTTGTGGAGCGCCCCCAGACGCAGGGCCGCGGGGTACTCGGTACCGGGCCTCTCTGTCTCAGTTCTGGGGTTGTCACGATGGCTAGACCCGGTCCGTGACCCTGCTAAGGGGCGTCCTATTAAAGTTGTAAGTGGTGGTGCGTGGTGCAGGTCGCGATGAATAACGAGGACACAGGGTTGCAGTCTCTTTACCTCTTTACTGAAGGCTTCAAGGTCCTCAATCCAGAGTACGATTAACAGGGCTGTCTGAGACCGGCCGGTCCGATGGCACCTCCAGAGTTCCCTTTGCAGGTGGAAATCTGTGCCTACCTTCTAGTGCCTGTGTGTTGTAGTACTTCCCTGCTGAGCACCACGGGATAGTCCTCACAACTTTTGTGTCTATTTCTGATGTTCTTTCCCACAACTTATGTCTGTTCTGATGTTCTTCTCCGTCCCCCAGATGATATGGAAAGGACGCACCCGTATGACGGGTAGGCCTGGAGTTCTTCCGGGACCCTAGTGACGCCCCTCTCCAACAGTTGCCCCCTATGTCTGCTTAGGTGATTTAGGTGAGACAGCCAACCTATAATTAACTGTCCTGCCGTTGGTTTGAAGTAATGCTTGGAGCCCAATACTTCCTCGGCGTTCCGGCCACCGGCTACGCGCCTCAGTAGGATGTTGCCTCGGTCTTACAGCACGACTCCTACTGGTATTATCTCCTTTTTACTTTGATCTCGTTTCTCACTTTCCACAATAAACCTCGCTTCTTGTCCTTTCTTGAGATACCGCCGCGATGTAGTGCAGGCGCGGTTCCTTAACGTTCTTTCCTGTTCGCTAGGCCTCTGTCAGGATCCCACCCCTGACAGGGACCCCCCTGAATCTTCCCCTGCAACACCCTCTGCCACAGGATGTTGCCTGGTTCCAACCCAGTCTGCTTCTGTCTAACTTTCTATCCAACCCCCAGTTTTACCAGATTGTGAGGAGTGGCCTAATACATAGCGCCCTTAGCTCCCCCTGGAGGCCAGACTATGAAGTGTATTGGTGTCTGTGATACCTGGTCAGGTGAACTCCTTCAGTGCCATCAGACGTACCATCACTCCCCTTAGCGGCGGAGCATCAGTACTGCAACGACCAGGACTCTGGGGCGCTGCACTTGCATAGGGCATGAATATTTTCTAGGGGGCAATTTTACCATCTAGAGGGCACAAATGAAGCATTTACTTTGTAAGGGGCACAGTGGTGGGCACTATTATGTGGGGCACTAAGAGGAGCATTGTTATTGTGCTAAACAGAAGGTCAAGGAATAGGAACATATATTGCATCATTGGGTTGAGAAGTTTTTGCAGGCTTGGCATAGATGGGGACGGTGCTGAAAATGTGAAATGTCAAATGTGTATTAATTGTAAACTCTGCGGACATGGCTTGAAGAAGTTGTCACGTCAGTCTGGGCCAGATGGAAAATATGAGAAAAATGAATGACTCCAACAGAAAGATCATCATCTTTAACTGTACTGTGACCTCTTACATAATAATAATAATAATTATCTTTATTTTTATATAGCGCTAACATATTCCGCAGCGCTTTACAGTTTTTGCACACATTATCATTGCTGTCCCCAATGGAGCTCACAATCTAAGTTCCCTATCAGTATGTCTTTGGAATGTGGGAGGAAACCCACGGGGAGAACATACAAACTCTTTGCAGATGTTGTCCTTGGTGGGGTTTAAACCCAGGACTCCAGCGCTGCAAGGCTGCAGTGCTAACCACTGAGCCACCGTGCTGCCCTTACATGTTCTACCACTACGGTCACCATATGACAGCAATGTCGGTGTTGGTCCTTGTATGATGATTTATTTCCAGTAACAGCACGGTCATCTGAGGTGCTGAGGTTCCCCCCTTATACCCACAATTAGGCTGCACCACCGTAGATGTAGTCAGGGTTACCTTGGTAGGGTCCTACTTAGATGCTTCGCCCCCCTGAGCTGAACCGCTAGCTATGCCACTTTGGAGACATACAAAGAGAGAAGTGAGGAAGTATGGAGTTAGTCAAGTACTGCTTGTATGCTGGTTGGTTGATCGGATGAGCAAAGATGACGCAGTATAGCCTTAAAAATGCCTTTAACTGTCAAAGCAAAATTAATTTCAAATGAAAAAAAAAATGCAGCTCTAACAATTAAACTAATGTGTAGATGAATAGAAAAATAACATTCATAAGCACATTAGTGTTAATTTTCCTTTCTCTGCTTACTTTCTTAGCTTGAACAAAACTTTGTACAACTGTTGTGGTACATTGTACTTTGCGTGCCAGACTTGGAATGCTGTTTGCTCCATAAGTTTCCATCTTGAGGATTTTAGAAATGTTTTCTAAAACCAGTGATGCCAAAAACACAGTGTGCACTCTATGCCTTCAGCATATTTTGAAAAGATAAAAGTAAAATTAAGTGAGCATGTGAGTCTGCCCTCTAAGTTGGTTAGTGAGGCAGAAATGCTCTTGGCTACAACATGACCTAATTCTGGATTCTCACTGCTAATAACATCAGATTATCAGAACGTTAACCTGATATCTTTTGACCACATTATTCAAATGTTTCCTATTTCTTAATAAGTTTAAAAAAATATTCGCAGCCTAATCAGACAGCTTCCAGGCAGATACGTGTACTAGGCTGGGCTTATAAAAAAAACAGCCCCTTCAGGGGAATAATCCTGAGTCATATCTCTCTCCAAGGAAAAGATGAAAGGCTGAATAAGACGTTACAAAACCTCTTATTTTCCATGCTAGTCATGGAGATTAATCACTCTTTACTCTTACATTTGCAAATGAAAAATCTTGTTTAAACCACATCCACACATCCATGTGTCGTGGTCCTTAATATACCGGACATGTTTCCCGATCTCAACAGCCTTATAAGCATATAAGAGGTTGTCACAAACTTAGTCACTTTTGGTCACTTTACCCGCTGGCCAATAAGAGTATTGACAGAGGATAAGAAAAGGGTGCAGCTGCTCTAACTTATGTTGAATATTGCGCCACGTGAGGTGACGGGATGCATATATAACACCGGTTCCTGATAGGAACTTATACAGTATATATACCTCGAACCAGTCGCCACCAAGCCCCCAACACCACATAAATACGAAAACTATGCTGCCACCTCTTATAGGTGGATCGGACACCCGTTTGGTAACAAGAATTTTGAGCGGAGTACGTGGCGGATCGCTTATAGAGAAAGAAGAATGAAGCTAGCAAATTTATAAGTTTGCTCCAGTAAAAATCGGCAGTGTTTACAAAAGATACAAATGATATTACTAAAGAGACACAATACAAGTATGTACAAACAGTTATGAAATAAAAGGGATGAAAATACGAAACTTACTAAATGTTAGTCACAGGTATGACGTGTCGATAAAGGGGAGGAGAGATCCCAAAGAAATGATCCAGTACCACAGCATGGTGTCTAGGTGTCTTTCCTGGCTCTGAATCATTGCCAATGATGGACGCTCCTGTTTTGTGCTTTGGCCATAAAACTAGGAACTCCCACTTTGCTGACCTCACATATGGGCTATTTTCTGGGAGGTACACATAACCTTGAAAGTTATCAATAACGCCTTCCCTTCATATCTTTGGCCTGGATGCTCACAGCCTAACAACAGAAACAAAAGACTTTGAGAGTAATTTTATTTCTGCATATAATTCTGCTCACCTGCCCTGTCCTTAAGAAAAATTCTACTTAAACACTGGTGTGTCCAACAAAGACATCCCATTCTGGGCCTCCTCAATACAAACCACTTTTAGAAGGGCACACACCCTGAGAGAAAATGTTTCTCAAGTTATCAATTAACCCCCTTGAAGTTTTAAATGTTCTACAAGAAAATACATCTGCTGCTGACGTATTCTACATAATGTACAAACCTTTAGGTCTTCCAAAACTGTGGAATCCTGCCCCTTGAAAATATTTGACTTGTCCAACCAGGTTCATTAGCTATTTAATAGAATGTGTATGTGGCTTCCAGTTTGTCAGTAGGACTACGAAAAGACTACATAAAAAATTAAATTCACATTGCCTCAATATAGCTAAAGGCTACATGCACCATGGTCTGCCTAGACATCGTTCCCTAATACATAATAAGGACACTACCTATTTATCTATTCTTCCAATTGAATTTATTCCCTCAGAATCTCCCCATCATTTGGAGACCCTCAAAAAGAAGGAAATCTTCTTAGATCTATAGACTGAACACTTTAAAGTCTTTTGGACTCAATGGAATTAACAAAATTTTTATATGATCCAGTTTTCTTTTTCATTTTTTCTTTTTATCTTGATTTTACATTTAATTTATTGTCTTTGTTCATATGCTATATGATATTTTTTGGATATATACTGTGAGCTCACTGAATGTGTTGGGGAACACTCACTTGGCAGCAGGATTAAGGCGCACAGGAACAATTTTCCACTTAAACAGTCCATGCGGTTTATTCATACACAGCATAAACCGCATAAAGTACAGTCCATTTCATTACATCAATGAAACATGTTATGACCACCGGTCTGTTCCAATAGCAGCTACACCTGTATGCCTTTCTTACAACCCTTTTATCCGAGGTTACCTTTCAGGAGCTCCGCTCCACACGCTGACTTCTTGTCAGTCCTGACTTCCAGGGAAGCTGCCTTACTGAGATCACTGACCCGAACTATGACTTGCTCGACAAGCTCCATCCTGTCAGTTCCAGACCCTCAGAAGAATGGTAGCTTTCCCCAACTCAGATAGCCATCACGGACTCGGCAGGCACATATCCTCTTCCATGTGCTTTCCAGGAAACATGTCCTCTTCCAGGACCTTCTGTTATGATCCGGTGGTAGGATCTCAAAACTGACCTGACACATATGACCAGAATATAGGACAAGTTCTGGGGATGTGGAAGTTATACTGACCGCAATCCTGATCCTATCCAAAAACACTAAAGGCAGCTGTGGAGCGTTCCTAAAATCCTAGACACCTCGTTCACAGCCTGAGAAACTGACTACCCCTAGAGAGAAAGCAAAGACCTCACTTGCCTCAGAGAAATAACCCCAAAGTTATAGTCAGCCCCCACAAATAATAACGGTGAGTTAAGGGGAAAAGACAAACGTAGAAATGAAACAGGTTCAGCAAATGAGGCCCGCTAACACTAGATAGACTGAAAATAGATAGGAGTCTGTGCGGTCAGTACAAAACTATCAAAAATAAACCACGCAGAGAATACAAGAACCCCCACACCGACTCACGATGTGAGGAGCGCACTCTGCACCCCAGAACTAACCAGCAAGCGAAAAATCACATATAAGCAAGCTGGACTGAACTCATCATATACAGAGAAACGTTTTCAAGGAAATAATGAGCAAAATGAACAAACAAACTTAACTTCTCCAGCAGGAGACTGGTCACAAAGAATATTCAGGAGCTCACAGAAACAGGACTGAATACACCGACAGCAGGCAACAAATGAAGGTCCAGGTGAGTTAAATAGGCCCAGCATAGAAGGAAATGAAGCAGCTGAGCCCAGCCATATCGCTAAAGGCCACCAGAGGGAGCCCAAGAACAAACTCACACAGTACCACTCATGACCACAGGAGGGAGCCCGAGAACGGAATTCACAACAGTACCCCCCCCTTGAGAAGGGGTCACCGAACCCTCACCAGAGCTCCCAGGCCGATCAGGACGAGCCGAATGAAAGGCACGAACCAAATCGGCCGCATGGACATCGGAGGCGACAACCCAGGAATTATCCTCCTGACCATAGCCCTTCCATTTAACTAAGTACTGAAGCTTCCGTCTCGAAATACGAGAATCCAAGATCTTCTCCACCACATACTCCAACTCCTCCTCGACCAAGACCGGAGCAGGAGGATCAACAGAAGGGACCACAGGCACCACGTATCTCTGCAACAATGACCTATGGAACACATTATGAATGGCAAACGATGTTGGGAGGTCCAACCGAAATGACACAGGGTTGAGGATTTCCAAAATCTTATAAGGACCGATGAAACGAGGCTTGAACTTAGGAGAGGAAACCTTCATCGGGACATAACGAGAAGACAACCATACCAAATCCCCCACACGAAGTCGGGGACCCACACAGCGACGGCGGTTAGAAAAGAGCTGAGCTTTCTCCTGGGACAACGTCAAATTGTCCACCACATGGTTCCAAATCTGCTGCAACCTATCCACCACAGAATCCACCCCAGGACAGTCAGAGGGCTCAACCTGACCCGAGGAAAAACGAGGATGAAAACCAGAATTGCAAAAGAACGGTGAAACCAAAGTAGCAGAACTAGCCCGATTATTGAGGGCGAACTCAGCCAATGGCAGAAAAGTCCCCCAATCATCCTGATCAGCAGAAACAAAACATCTCAAATAAGTTTCCAAGGTCTGATTAGTTCGTTCGGTTTGGCCATTCGTCTGAGGATGGAAGGCCGATGAAAAAGACAATTCAATGCCCATCTTAGCACAAAAGGACCACCAAAATCTGGACACAAACTGGGATCCTCTGTCAGACACAATGTTCTCTGGAATACCATGTAAACGAACCACATTCTGAAAAAATAGTGGCACCAAATCGGAAGAGGAAGGCAGCTTAGGCAAGGGTACCAAATGGACCATTTTAGAAAAACGATCACAAACCACCCAGATGACAGACATCCTCTGAGAGACAGGAAGATCCGAAATAAAATCCATGGAAATATGCGTCCAAGGCCTCTTCGGGACAGGCAAAGGCAAAAGCAATCCACTGGCACGAGAACAGCAAGGCTTAGCCCGAGCACAAATCCCACAGGACTGCACAAAGGAACGCACATCCCGCGACAAGGAAGGCCACCAAAAGGACCTCGCCACCAAATCCCTGGTACCAAAAATCCCAGGATGACCCGCCAACACTGAAGAATGAACCTCGGAAATAACTCTACTGGTCCATCTGTCCGGGACAAACAGTCTCTCCGGAGGACAACGGTCAGGTCTATTGGCCTGAAACTCCTGCAACACCCGTCGCAGATCAGGAGAGATGGCAGACAAAATCACCCCCTCTTTGAGGACACCAGTCGGTTCAGAAACCTCCGGGGAGTCAGGTACAAAACTCCTAGAAAGGGCATCAGCCTTCACGTTTTTCGAACCCGGAAGATATGAAACCACGAAATCGAAACAAGAGAAAAACAGCGACCATCGAGCCTGTCTCGGATTCAACCGTTTGGCAGACTCGAGATAAGTCAAATTCTTGTGATCAGTCAAGACCACCACACGATGCTTGGCTCCCTCAAGCCAATGACGCCACTCCTCAAATGCCCACTTCATTGCCAACAACTCACGATTACCGACATCATAATTCCGCTTGGCAGGCGAAAACTTTCTTGAAAAGAAAGCACATGGTCTCATCACAGAGCCATCAGAGCTTCTCTGCGACAAGACAGCCCCTGCTCCAATCTCAGAAGCATCAACCTCGACCTGAAAGGAAAGAGAGACATCGGGCTGGCGCAAGACAGGAGCCGAAGAAAACCGATGTTTCAGCTCCTGAAAGGCCTCCACGGCCGCAGGAGACCAATTCGTCACATCAGAACCCTTCTTGGTCAAATCCGTCAAAGGCTTAACCACGCCAGAAAAATTATTGATGAAGCGATGGTAAAAATTAGCAAAACTCAAGAACTTCTGAAGACTCTTCACAGATGTAGGTTGAGTCCAGTCATGAATAGCCTGGACCTTAACTGGATCCATCTCAATAGTAGAAGGAGAAAAAATAAAGCCCAAAAAGGAAATTTTCTGGACTCCGAAGAGACATTTAGAGCCCTTCACAAACAAGGCATTGGCACGCAGGACCTGAAATACCATCCTGAACTGCTTCACATGAGACTCCCAATCATCAGAAAAGACCAAAATATCATCCAGGTACACAATCATAAATCTATCCAGATACTCTCGGAAGATGTCGTGCATGAAGGACTGAAACACAGAGGGGGCATTAGAAAGCCCAAAAGGCATCACCAAGTACTCAAAATGGCCTTCGGGCGTATTAAATGCTGTTTTCCATTCATCGCCCTGCTTTATGCGCACAAGATTATACGCTCCTCGAAGATCTATCTTGGTGAACCAACTGGCCCCCCTAATCCGGGCAAACAGATCGGACAACAGTGGCAAGGGGTACTGAAATTTGACAGTGATGTTATTTAGAAGGCGATAATCTATACAGGGTCTCAGAGAACCATCCTTCTTGGCCACAAAAAAGAACCCCGCACCTAAAGGGGACGAGGACGGGCGAATATGCCCCTTCTCCAAGGACTCCTTTATATAACTCCGCATGGCGGCATGTTCTGGTACAGATAAATTAAAAAGTCGTCCCTTAGGGAACTTACTACCAGGAATCAGATTTATAGCACAATCACAATCCCTATGAGGAGGTAGAGCACTAGATTTGGGCTCATCAAATACATCCTGGTAGTCCGACAAAAATTCAGGGACTTCAGAAGGAGTAGAAGAAGCAATTGACACCAAAGGAGCATCGCCATGAATTCCCTGGCAACCCCAACTTGACACAGACATAGCTTTCCAATCCAGGACTGGATTATGAGCCTGCAGCCATGGCAGACCCAACACGACAACATCATGCAAATTATGTAGCACAAGAAAGCGAATCACCTCCTGATGTGCAGGAGCCATGCACATGGTCACTTGGGTCCAGTACTGAGGCTTATTCTTGGCCAATGGCGTAGCATCAATTCCCTTTAGTGGGATAGGGAACTGTAAAGGCTCCAAGATAAAACCACAGCGCCTGGCAAATGACAAATCCATCAAATTCAGGGTGGCACCTGAATCCACAAAAGCCATAACTGAGTAGGATGACAGAGAGCAAATCAAAGTAACAGACAAAATGAATTTAGGTTGTACAGTACCAATGGTGACAGACTTGGCGAACCTTTTTGTGCGCTTAGAACACTCTGAGATAACATGAGTAGAATCACCACAGTAAAAGCACAACCCATTCTGACGTCTGTGGTTTTGCCGTTCAACTCTGGTCAGAATCCTGTCGCATTGCATAGGCTCAGGTTTCTGCTCAGAAAATACCGCCAGATGGTGCACAGGTTTGCGCTCCCGCAGACGCCGATCTATCTGAATGGCCAAAGACATAGACTCATTCAGACCCACAGGCGTGGGGAACCCCACCATAACATCTTTAAGGGATTCCGAAAGACCCTTTCTGAAAATCGCCGCCAGGGCGCACTCATTCCATTGAGTGAGCACAGACCACTTCCTAAACTTCTGACAGTAAACCTCTGCTTCATCTTGACCCTGAGAGAGAGCCAGCAAAACCTTCTCTGCTTGGTCTACCAGATTAGGTTCCTCATAAAGCACTCCAAGCGCCAGAAAAAACGCATCCATATTTAGCAATGCAGGATCTCCTGACGCCAGAGAGAATGCCCAATCTTGAGGGTCACCACGTAACAAAGAAATAACAATTTTAACTTGCTGAACAGAATCACCAGAGGAGCGAGGTCTCAGAGAAAGGAATAACTTACAATTATTCTTAAAGTTCAAAAACCTAGATCTATCTCCGGAAAACAGCTCAGGAGTTGGTATTTTAGGCTCTGACATAGGACTGCGGACTACATAATCCTGAATGCCCTGTACCCTTGCAGTGAGATGATCCACACTAGAAGACAGAGTCTGAATGTCCATATCTGCAGCTGAGTTCAGAACCACCCAGAGATTAAGGGGAGGAGAGAAACTAAACACAGTGCAGAGGAAAAAAAAAAATGACTTCAGGATTTCTCTTCTCCCTCTTCTGCTGCATTAACACTTTATGGCCTGCTGTACTGTTATGATCCGGTGGTAGGATCTCAAAACTGACCTGACACATATGACCAGAATATAGGACAAGTTCTGGGGATGTGGAAGCTATACTGACCGCAATCCTGATCCTATCCAAAAACACTAAAGGCAGCTGTGGAGCGTTCCTAAAATCCTAGACGCCTCGTTCACAGCCTGAGAAACTGACTACCCCTAGAGAGAAAGCAAAGACCTCACTTGCCTCAGAGAAATAACCCCAAAGTTATAGTCAACCCCCCACAAATAATAACGGTGAGTTAAGGGGAAAAGACAAACGTAGAAATGAAACAGGTTCAGCAAATGAGGCCCGCTAACACTAGATAGACTGAAAATAGATAGGAGTCTGTGCGGTCAGTACAAAACTATCAAAAATAAACCACGCAGAGAATACAAGAACCCCCACACCGACTCACGATGTGAGGAGCGCACTCTGCACCCCAGAACTAACCAGCAAGCGAAAAATCACATATAAGCAAGCTGGACTGAACTCATCATATACAGAGAAACGTTTTCAAGGAAATAATGAGCAAAATGAACAAACAAACTTAACTTCTCCAGCAGGAGACTGGTCACAAGGAATATTCAGGAGCTCACAGAAACAGGACTGAATACACCGACAGCAGGCAACAAATGAAGGTCCAGGTGAGTTAAATAGGCCCAGCATAGAAGGAAATGAAGCAGCTGAGCCCAGCCATATCGCTAAAGGCCACCAGAGGGAGCCCAAGAACAAACTCACACAGTACCACTCATGACCACAGGAGGGAGCCCGAGAACGGAATTCACAACAACCTTCCAACACAGAGAGCATGTGACCAAACAACAGTCTCATTATATCCCATGAGACACACCCATTGATGGGAGGTAGGTGGTTAGCCAGACCCACCCAACTGTCCGGCTAACCTGCAAGCCCAGCCCTCATAAACTAAACAAGGCTCGTGGAACTACAGGTGCCACAGAAACATTCCAGGCTTACAGCGCAGAGGACATCAGCATCTGCAACACATACAGGCCATTCACAATAACGCCGGTCACTGTCTCACATATTACCCCCTTCTGTTCAATCTTGTGGAGTTGAACACCTGTCATAAACCAAGGACCCCGAGACAGGGCACCCATGTTACCTTGCCCTACCAGTCAAGAGGGCCTTCTCAGTTGTTTTTGAGCATCAGCTCTTGAAACATAGTTCATCATTGTCACTACATTTCTGTTTGTGAACAATGCACTATCGGACTTTGTCGCCTCAGGTTTCAGAGTCAAAACTTTGTTAGGCCTCCCCCGCCCCCAGCGGTCAATATGTAGGCACAATTCCCTTGCACACATAAATACTGTCTGGCCTTGGGCTTCAGCCCTTGAGTCACAGTCTGTCCGTGTCACCAGCCTTTTTTTAGTCACTCTCCATGACCGCCTCCAATGGTTTGTGCGGCCGTGAGAGTCACTTACAGTTGAGCCTACTGTCTGGTCTGAGTCTGACCTATCTAGCACACTACAGGGGCTACTGCCCAGGTCCCTCAGCTTTGTACTGATAGTAGATCTGCTATTTTCAGATTCTCTGCATCTTTGTCTTGCTGAACTACCAAGGCCTCTTCTTGCTAGATGTTTTTGGCCGTCATTCTGCTGGCGAACTTCTCTATCGCCTTTCCTAATTAGAGAACAGTCATGCCAATTTACTCTTTTTTTCCCTCTCCAGCCTCTGCTGTGGCAATACCATTATTATACTTCTTTTCCCTGTACCTTGGATTGAAGGCGGCCGCCATCTTCCACCGATTTGGCAAAACAGTCCTGTAAGATGCAGTCTTTCAAGCCTTAACTGCTCTATCTCTCTTAGATACGCTACACGATACCCCAGCAGAGTCCTTATATCTCTAAGACTCTCCACAGTACCCACAACGAAGAATGGAACCATATCCTTTTCCCTGGGTATCTGGTCTTCATGGTCACCTGGAATTCTTAGTCTCACCTCTCCAGACTTATCCACCATCTCTTGCATGGCTCGACCCTTTCTTCCAATGACTTTTCTCACCATAGGAATAGGCACCTGTATTACATGTCCCAGAAGACTCTGAGCTTTCCTCATATGCTCCAGCCGCCTAGCAGCGTCTTCATTCCTCAATCGGATCATCCACTTTGTACGACACATCTCAAGTGCATGTCACTCAGGATAGCTACTCTCTTCACTGTGACATCAGTTGTGGACAGTATCACTAACTGCTTAGTCTCTGGCACCCAGTTCACACTACATGCGTCCACCGCCTTCCTAAATTCTACATGCACAGGCTCACTGGCACAAGCTTCTCTCGAGTCCTTGGGTACCTCTTCTATGCACTTGAAGAGCGAAGTCTCATCGTCTTCAGGGACCAACAGCTCCTGCTTGGAAGTTTCCATCAAGTCATCTACCACGACTGGGTGGTTGTCTTGTTCAGCCTTTAGTGCAAACTGTCCCTGAGCTTCACACTCTTCAAGACACCCCGCCAAGATGGGGATTTTCAGCTCAGCCTCCTTATCACTCTGGAACTGCTGCTATAAATCTACGACCACCATCTGCTTCTCCTGCATAAGTCCCCTTAATGCTTCTTTCAGCACATCCATATCTTCCAATACGGCCTTGTTCACTGATTGACACGGTGACAGATGATCCCTGATTTCAGAGACTTCTTTCTCCAGCTCATACACTCTGTGTTCAGTCGCTTGTCTCAAGAACTTTCCTTGCTCAACATGGTCTTTTACTGTCTCTCGGATCTCTGCTGGGTTCTCGGAAGCTTCCATCTTCTCATTCCCACACTCCGTCTCCTGAACCTAGGGTTCTCTGGAGTCCTCACCACCCACTGTCATGGGGTAACACACCTCAATACAGTTCCCTTCCTCTTCAAGAGTTTTGATGCCGTTGTCATTTTCCACCACCTCAGAGTTGAAGGGACCACCAGACTACTCTCCATGACCTTTAAGGGTTTTTCCTCCACCTGCGCTATCCGGGATTCCTTCACCTACTGCGATTTCCGCTGATGGATCTCTACTGTCACCATGTGTCACTTTTCTTTTCAGCACATCATTGACTACCTCTTTGCTGGGGTTTGTCAGCGGCAAGGTGACCTCCTTATCAAGGACATTAACCTTGTTTGCACTTGACCTTATCTCTTTGTCAGTCCTCTTTTCAAAGGGTAAAGCCTGTCCTGCTTGACTTGAGTTGGTACACATGCAGAACATAGACGCATGTTGACATTGGCCACAAAACATATAAAACCTACAAGAGAAAAAGTGAGCAAAAACCCTGCTGTAACTAAGTAAATAAAAAGCAAAACATTGCATTTAAATAACAAAGTTTTTAGTAATCCTTTTTTTTTTTATAAAAAAAAATAGCACAAAATCTATATAAGGCCTCCCCAGACTGGTGTTCCACTGGTTGGGCCCAGTCCTTTTGTCTGCCCTTATTTACACTGAGGTCAACATTGACACATGAAAAGGTTGTCTTTACTTGGGCCCACTGCACCATGATAGGGCAGTTAATTTGAGGCCTTGAGAGGTAAGCACCCTTGCCTGTTTTTTCTGTGGTGTTTTCTCTAGAATAGTGGAGGCTGTTTCCTCCTTTTTTTCCTTCTGTTGTGGTTTTTGCTGTTAGAGTAGGACTGGCAAGCGTGAGGACCCGTGACTTGGGTTGCCAGCTTACGTATTGTGGTCATAATATTAACTAATACCTTACATATTTTGATATATTCTTGTGTACTTTTTTATTTTTACTTTTTGAGGTGCAGTTAGGCCCTGATGGCTTTGTAAGTTGTGGCCTCTGTTTACACAGGACGCATTACAGTTAGCACTGGGCAGCCCGCCACAGAGCATTACTAATAGGCTATAATCCAGATGCTTTTCATACTCTGTGTGAACACTGCTGCGGATTATTTATTTGCACTGGTGTGCCAAGCGGCCAATCCCTGATTGTACCATGATAGTGCATTTGATTTGAGGCCTGGTCAGTTAAGCACCTTTGCCTGTTTTCTCTGTGATGTTTCATCAGATGTAATGGGACATACACCTTCCAAAAAGTTCAACTTCTGTCTCATCAGTCCACAGAGTATTCTCCCAAAAGTCTTGGAGATCATCAAGATGTTTTCTGGCAAAACTGAGGCGAGCCTTTATGTTCTTATTGATCAGCATTGGTTTTAGTATTCTTGGAACTCTTCCATGCAGGCCATTTTTGCCTAGTCTCTTTCTTATGGTGGAGTCATGAACACTGACTTTAACTGAGGCAAATGGGCCCTGCAGTTCTTTGTTTGTTGTTGTGGGGTCTTTTGTGACCTCTTGGATGAGTCATCACTGCACTCTTGGGGTAATTTTGATCAGTCATCCACCCCTGGGAAAGTTCACCACTGTTCCATGTTTTTGCCAGTTGTGAATAATGGCTCTCACTGTGGTTTGTTGGAGTCCCAAAGCTTTACTAATTGGCTTTATAACTTTTTCCAGGCTGATAGATCTCAAGTACTTTTTTTTTGTAATTTGTTCCAGAATTTCTTTGGATCGCGGCATGATGTCTACCTTTTGGAGAATCTTTTGGTCCACTTCACTTTATTAGGTAGGCCTATTTGAGTGATTTCTTGATTGAGAACAAATGTGGCAGTAATTAGCCCTGGGTGTTGCTAGTGAATTTGAACTCAGCTTCCCTAAGATGTGATTAACCACAATTAATTTACTTTTTAAAGTGAACCTGTCAGCAGAATTGTGCTGAGTAACCTACAGAAACTGTCAGGTTGGTGCTGTTATACTGATTAAAATGATACCCTGGTTGGTGAAATCCATCTTGTGGTTGTTGTTTAATCTTTATTTTCAATTTTCAATTAATGAGATTCTCGTGCTCTGGGGCAGGGCTGTGGGGGGTCTTTATGTGGTGATCTGCTTACATATTCATCTGTATGGATTGTCACAGGTCACTGTTCCCTCACTGACTTGCCCCCTATTTTACATACTGAATATACACTGTGTTCCAAATTATTATGCAAATTGGATTTAAGTGTCTTAAAGATTTAATTGTTTTGTTTTTCAAATAAACTCGTGGATGGTATTGTGTCTCAGGGCTCAATGAATCACTGAAATCAATCTTAAACACATGTGATAATTAGTTTTCCAGGTGATTCTAATTAAAGGAAAACTACTCAAAAATCATGTTCCACATTATTATGCAGGTCACAGGTTTCAAGCAATATGGGAAATAAAAAGGATCTCTCTGCTGCTGAAAAGCGTTAAATAGTGCAATGCCTTGGACAAGGTATGAAAAAATTAGATATTTCACGAAAACTTAAGAGTGATCATCATACTCTGATGAGATTTGTGATTGAAACAGAGTTCATGCAAATAAAGGCATAATGAGGAAGTTTTCTGGCAGACAAATTCATTGGATTAAGAGAGCAGCTGCCAAAATACCATTACAAAGCAGCAAACAGTTATTTGAAGCTGCTGGTGCGTCTGGAGTCCCTCGAACCTCAAGGTGTAGGATCCTTCAAAGGCTTGCTGTGGTGCATAAACCTACTATTCGGCCACTCCTAAACAGTGTTCACAAGCAGAAACGGTTGCAGTGGGCCCAGACATACATGAAGACTAATTTTCAAACAGTCTTGTTTACTGATGAGTGTCGAGCAACTTTGGACGGTCCAGATGGATGGAGTAGTGGATGGTTGGTGGATGGCCACCATGTTCCAACAAGGCTGCGACGTCAGCAAGGAGGTGGAGGAGTCATGTTTTGGGCTGGAATCATGGGGAACCAGCTGGTAGGGCCCCTTAAGGTTACTGAAGGTGTGAAAATGACCTTTCTTCCATGGTCTAAAAAGCAGAAACGTGCCTTCAGGAACAAAATCATCTTCATGCTGACAATGCCCCATCTCATGCGGCAAAGAATACCTCTGAGTATTTGACTGCTATGGGCATAAAAGGAGATAAACTCATGGTGTGGCCACCATCTTCCCCTGACCTCAACCCTATAGAGAACCTTTGGAGTATCATCAAACAAAAGATCTATGAGGGTGGGAGGCAGTTCACATCAAAACAGCAGCTCTGGGAGGCTATTCTGACTTCATGTAAAGAAATACAAGCAGAAACTCTCCATAAATTCACAAGTTCAATGGATTCAAGAATTGTGAAGATGATATCAATGAAGGGCTCCTATGTTAACATATAACTTGGCCTGTTAGGATGTTTTGGAGTTAAATAGCTTTTTTGTTCAGTGAATGTGACCTCCTAATGCTGCAAATTCCACAAATGAGCATTTTCAGTTCTTTAAAACATATCAAATGTTTAGAAATACTACTGTGCCTAATAATTTGGAACAGTGCATTTTGAGTTTTTATTCATTTTGTAGATTATACTGTTATCATTGGGAGGTTTCTTCAATAAAATTCGATGTATACTCTAACGGGTGATGACTTTTATTAGACTGACTGTCATTTGCACTGACCATTTAGGAAAATCTGATAAAAATGTCATTTGCATAATAATTTGGAACATAGTGTAATATGGTTTGTAAAAAAAAGTAATATTCATCAGGCAGGTGCTGGCAGTGGCACCTGTACTGAAGCATGGTACGGGGGATAGTATTCATATTTTTGTTGCATTCATACATATAGTTTTGTTTAAGAAAATGTATTTATTTTTTCTCATATAAAATGGTGCTGGTGGCCATGCCTGCGCAGTAGCATCCATCGGAACGCGATAAAATTATGCTTCATCAAGATGTCGCCGGCGTTGCCTGCGTAGTAACATCTATCAGAATGCAATAGATGCTACTGCACAGGCCCCGGCGCCATTTTGGCACAGAAAAAATGGCTCCCTCAAGATGGCACTGGCGAATCCTGCACAGTAGAATCTATCGGAGTACGATAGATGCTACTGCGCAAGCGTGGCCTCCGTCACCAATTTTGTTTGACAAAAGAAAGTCTTAAACAAAACTATGTGTATAAAGAAAACGAAAATATGCATATTATCCTTCGTATGATACAGCTCAGGCGCCGCCGCTGCCTGCCTTATGAATGTGATTTTTTTTTTTCAAACCATATTATATTCGGTATGTAATACAGGAGCAGGTCACTGAGTGATCAGTGACCTATCATAAGCCATAAAGATGAATATCTAATCACAGCACCACATAAAGACCCGCCCACAGACCTGTCCTGAAGCACAAGAATTTCATTAACTGAAAATTGAAAATAAAGATTAAACAGTGGGAGCAATAATTAGAAAATGGAAGACATTCAAGACCACTGACAATCTCCCTCGATCTGGGGCTCCACGCAAAATCCCACCCCGTGGGGTCAGAATGATCACAAGAACGGTGAGCAAAAATCCCAGAACCACGCGGGGGGACCTAGTGAATGAACTGCAGAGAGCTGGGACCAATGTAACAAGGCCTACCATAAGTAACACACTACGCCACCATGGACTCAGATCCTGCAGTGCCAGACGTGTCCCACTGCTTAAGCCAGTACATGTCCGGGCCCGTCTGAAGTTTGCTAGAGAGCATTTGGATGATCCAGAGGAGTTTTGGGAGAATGTCCTATGGTCTGATGAAACCAAACTGGAACTGTTTGGTAGAAACACAACTTGTCGTGTTTGGAGGAAAAAGAATACTGAGTTGCATCCATCAAACACCATACCTACTGTAAAGCATGGTGGTGGAAACATCATGCTTTGGGGCTGTTTCTCTGCAAAGGGGCCAGGACGACTGATCCGGGTACATGAAAGAATGAATGGGGCCATGTATCGTGAGATTTTGAGTGCAAACCTCCTTCCATCAGCAAGGGCATTGAAGATGAAACATGGCTGGGTCTTTCAACATGACAATGATCCAAAGCACACCGCCAGGGCAACGAAGGAGTGGCTTCGTAAGAAGCATTTCAAGGTCCTGGAGTGGCCTAGCCAGTCTCCAGATCTCAACCCTATAGAAAACCTTTGGAGGGAGTTGAAAGTCCGTGTTGCCAAGCGAAAAGCCAAAAACATCACTGCTCTAGAGGAGATCTGCATGGAGGAATGGGCCAACATACCAACAACAGTGTGTGGCAACCTTGTGAAGACTTACAGAAAACGTTTGACCTCTGTCATTGCCAACAAAGGATATTTTACAAAGTATTGAGATGAAATTTTGTTTCTGACCAAATACTTATTTTCCACCATAATATGCAAATAAAATGATAAAAAAACAGACAATGTGATTTTCTGGAATTTTTTTTCTCAGTTTGTCTCCCATAGTTGAGGTCTACCTATGATGTAAATTACAGACGCCTCTCATCTTTTTAAGTGGTGGAACTTGCACTATTGCTGACTGACTAAATACTTTTTTGCCCCACTGTATTCATGGTTCAGCGATGGTCAATGGAGCAGATCTGTATTCTTCCAACTGGGACCGAGGTACCCTAGGTTAATTCCTGTAGAACGATGAATCCATGTCCCTTGTGATGGGGCCATGATATATTGGCAGCAGTCCTGTAGGATCCCCTGGATGTTTTCACAAGCGACGCGCCTGCGCAGATTTGAATGAATGGCGTTGATGCCGCTTGTGCAAATTATGTTATCGCACCCACTGGAGTGTGATAACATGGAAAGAGGGCTGACTAGTCAAAGCCCTCATTAGCACAGGGAAAGCAGAGATTATAAATGCTTATTTAAATGAATTATGCTATACGAGGCTGGTTTGGGAGGCAGTTTAATCACAAATAGCTGAATGCTTATGGATTGGAGGGCAATGGGGACCTGACAGGTTCCCTTTAATTGTGACAAACATGCAAAAGAATAAGAGTTCAGGAAGGTGGCAGACACTTTTTCACATAACTGTATGTTTAAACATGTTTTCTTACCACTCTACCCAGGAATGTAATGGACTACGAAGTCTCAACATATATCAAACCGGCATATATGAAGATTTTGATTGTGGGTGAGAAGATCGGTGGCCGGTCTGGTCATTGCTGTCTGTGCTCAGACTGAATGTCAGATATGTGAAACCAGACTAACGCTCCTAACAGGTTTGCTTTTAAGCTGTAAAAAATAAGATACTTAGAAAAATTGCAGACAAATTAACTAAAATAATTATAAGAAAAATATTCATTTTATTGTATATGACACTCAAATGTGACTAGATAATAGCTTTGCTTTAATTGACATGTGCAATAGGATGTTATCATCACTTACAATTATATCCCTGGGGTAAAAGCGTTCATAGCTTTTAACAAATGTTTAATAAATGAAACTGTTTTAATCAAAACCAAAACTGAAATGCTAACACTTGGATCTATTTTAATTTCATGCTCTTTGATCTCTAGACAATTGCATATTAATTAAATACACCTTTGTTTTGTACTTTTATTCATCTTCCAGGTTTCACAATTAAACTTCTTCCATACATAAAGTGGTTATTTAATAAAAGTGGACCACTGCAGGATTGTATAATGTTACCACCATTGTTCTTAGGACTTTCCACTAGGATCTGAATGGTAGTTACTATTATGTTATATTACTGTAATATTAGGTGTTTGTAGTACATGCAGGCAGATGGAGAACGTTATATATATTATAGCTCAGAAAATGATACAGGTTAGAGCACAGTATATAGTAGGTTAATGAGTGTAACGCTTATAAACCAGGTAGTTTGATACCAGTTATACCATACCTTTCCTAAGGATTTCTTTATCCAGATACTCAACACTCGCTCTTCAAACCTTAAAATGGTGCTCAAAGTCACCTTCCCAGTGGGTATACTAATCTACACATGCAAATTGCTTATCTTTAGGTATAGAGTTTACTTGACTAACCACACCATACACGTGTATACTGCTTCAATCTTGGATGCAACTTCTTGTCCCGCAATTCAATTACGAGAGTTACACTGGACAAACACGATACGATCAGATATTGATAAAACTGACTTTAACATTTACAATTATCCAAGTAAAAATAATTTCAATTAAAAAAGTGTTTGCGTAAGGAGGAAAACCGGGCCGTGGGTACCTGTCCTGTGCTGGGTCCAGAACTGTCGGGGCTGTCTCCTCTGTTGTCCGGGGGAAAGAGTAAGAGACCAGACAGATCTTTGCACTCGGAAACAGAGGGCGTGGCTAAGCCACAGCAGCCACAGCGCATGCGGAAGCAGTCAGACTCGATGGGAACAGGCAGCACGTAGCACAGTGAGAGGAGTGCTCCGTTCCTTGAGCACTGGGGCTGCACTGGCCCGCGTATGTGTACTTCCTCCGTCACCAGCGGGAATTCCAGAGAGAGAAGTGCAGTGTGTCTGGTAGCTGGCACTGTCAGAGAGCGAGGTGCCGTGCGCTTCGTGCCCCATAGAGAAGACCGGGTGCTGGATAGATGTTTGTAGCCCACCTTACCAGTATATACCTGACCGCTTACATTGGACCCTGATAGTGCTGCAGCCTTTTTTTGTTCCGGCCACATATACTTATGGACTAGACACTCAGCGGAAGGTGCTGGAGACCGACCACTGTGTCCAGAGGACAGACAGCTGCTACCAACAGAACCTTCTTGGACAAGCACCACGCAAGCTGTTGTTGGCGTTACGAACCCCCAAGTAGTATCTGCAGCCTGAGGAACTTTTGACCTGATACATGTAGAAAAGAACTGTCCTTACCTGTTTCATTAACTCTGCATATCTTTTTCGCAATTGGACTGTTTATTCCCCTGCTTAACCCATCATCTCCCTGCGAGGAGTCAACCCCCTATTCAATTAAATCAGTAAGCACTGTTAACCCTTGCTCTGCCTCCTGCCTGTCACTGCATCCTGAACCCTGCTCACATTTGCATAATAAGTAGCAATAAAAGGAAAGCAGTAGAAGAAACTGCAATATCACTTTGATGATTAAGAGAGCAGCCAAAATACAAGCGCAAGCAAGAGTTAAGGATTGATAATAAATAATGGTAATATTGAGAGTGTGCTATTACTTTATAATATTTGGCTTTGCCAGATTTCAGAAGAGTTTTATATAAGTCAGTGATTACAGATCCTTCATGTCATGATTCCTCCACTCGGTGTGGTGAGTGACAGCTCAGCAGTCCAATCTGGGGCAGGGGTGTGCTGAGCTGTCAGTATCGTGATAGACAACTCAGCCATTCAATCTGAGGCTTGGGCATGCTGAGCTGTCAGTATGGTGAGTAACAGTCCAGTCACTCAATCGGGGCTGAGGAGTGCTGGGCTTCCTACCGCTATCTCCTGTTCGGAATGATTTCCAGACTATTTAGCTGTATGCCACTTGTATCTGCAAGTTGTAGCTGTGCTCTGCTAGATGTGAGTTTGCTCTGTGCTGTGAGTTCTGTATTTTGATCTTTTGCTGACCAACCTTGGATAAGACTTTCACCATCCATTTGCTCTGTGCTGTGAGTTCTGTATTTTGATCTTTTGCTGACCAACCTTGGATATGACTTTCACCATCCATTTGCCTAACCCCTTTGTATTAATCCTCTATCTTCTTGGAAATCTTACCCCGGACTGTGACCCGACTACACCTTTACCTCGGTTTATGACATACTCTCCTGGATTTTGACCTCAGACTTCCTGACTTCTCCACCTCACAGCGTTTCCGTAAGAAGATACACATGCTTTACACTGTAGCTCAGGAAGGATAGAAGGACTGCAAACTACAAGAAACTAAACCACAAGTGGTAATCAGCTAGCTTCTATACACTTATGCAGCAGAAAATTAAGAGTAAGTTATAGAAAGGGAGAACCTTGAAATCCGTTTTAATTTATCCTGACTGTTTTTTGCCATAGTTAACCAAAAGTCTACAGCAATGTGCCATTCAGTTAGGGTTTGTATTATCAACAAACCCTTTCAGGCAGCCAGGTTCTTAGTCTGCCTATACAGGATGCTCCAAATCCACAGGAGTCACTGCATTTCAGCACCTCTGCTGTGGCTAGTTGAAGCACCCCCTCTATCATGCCCATATGCATTAATAACACTTAGGAACAGAGGGTTGTTCTATGACAACCCCTTTACATATTATTACCATGTACATTAAAGAGTAACCATCGTTTTAATTTTTATTTTGTAAATCAATAGTACATATGATTAATATATTTTATCAGCAAAATCTCCTTCTTTCTCCTCCTGTACTGATCATTTGTTTCTAAAATTCTCAATTTAGAAGTAAAATCTGTATACAATGAAGACAGATTTTTACATTACTGAGCTAGGCGATGGCAGTTGATGCTCATAAAGTTCTATGTACAGGAAACTACATAGAAACCCGGCTCTCAGTGCCAGGAGCGGTTCGGAGGCCCATCATCGCGCGGGCCGATCGTTGTCATGGTGACCCAATGTCATCATGACGACATCTGGGTCACCAGTCACAACAAAGTTAGTTAGATCATGTGCAGTGCATGATCTAACTAACTTGTGTCTGCAGACTGACAGGTTGTAAGGTAAAGCAAGACTGCAGAAAGTAAAAACCGTAGAGGTACTATGTCAAAAAGTAAAAAAAAAAGAGTGAAAAAAGTTGTACAAATAATAAAAAAAATCACAAAATAATAATTCAAAAAAATATATTGTACCGAAACATAAATATTACTATGAAAAAAAGAACCCAAAAAACAAAGTACACATATTGGTATTGCCGCTAAGTAGTTAACTTTTTTAGTGAACACCGTTAAAACAAAATAATAAAAAACTAGGCAAAAAATGAAGCATTATCATCATGCCACCGAACAAAAAGTGTAATAAAATGTGATCAAAAAGACAAATGTAAATATAAATGGTATCACTGAAAACATCATCTTGTCCCTCAAAAAGCAAGCCGCCACACAGCTCCATCAGCCAAAAAATAAAAAAAGTTATAGCTCTCAGAATACAGCGATGCAAAAATAATTATTTTTTCTATAAAATAGTTTTTATTGTGTAAAAGCGTCAAAACATGAAAACTATATAACTGTGGTATCGCTGTAATTGTACTGACCTGCAGAATAAAGGTGTCATCAATTTTACCATACATGGAATGGCATAAAAAACAAACAAAAATCAATTCCTAAATTGTTGGTGTTTTTTTATTCTGCCTCCTAAAAATTGGAATAGAAAGCAATAAAAAAAAGTCATGCGCCCGAAAATGGTACCAATAAAAACGTCAACTTGTCCCTCAAAAAACAAGCCCTAACATGACGTTGTGGGCCAAAATATAGAAAAAATTATAGCTCTCAACATATAGTGACTCAAAAACTCGTTTTTGAAAGAAAAAAAGCGTCTTTTAGTGCGTGACAGCTGCCAATCATAAAAACCCGATATAAATCTGGTATCACTGTAATCGCACCGAGCCGAAGAATAAAGTCGCCTAATCACTTATACCGCACGAGGCTATCCAGTAGTGTACAGTGTGACAGAGTTACTGTTTAAGTGATGGAGGGGAGATACTGTCACGGGAGACCTAGGTATGCAAGAGCTAATGACCCGGGCCCCTGCGATTTCCCTCAGACTAGGGAAACCCTGACTGACCCTCTCCCAGAGTTTACACTGATGGTGTGCATGTCTGGGCCTCCATTTTCACCCTGTCTCCTGTTTCAACCCTAGGCTGAAACCACCACCCACCACCCAGTGAAGAGACCACACACCAATACCCACAGTTAGCACAGACAAGGATAACGGAAAGATATGCAACACGCCGCAGTCACTCAGGAATGCACTATAAGTGCACAGGGCAAAATAAATACAAATACAGGAAGGAGAAAATAAGACAAAGGGAAATACACCACCAGCAATGATACTCCAACTCCTAGCTCACCACTCCAGACCGAGATAACCAAGCACAAGACAGAAGCTATAATCGGCGACGCCCAATATTCAGAAGAACTATTTAAAGGCAGTGGGCGTGGCCCAGCATCCAATCCGAGCACCAGCTAAATTAACCCCGGACCAGCTAGATAAAATCTAGCCGACGCCACTGAGCACATAGTGGACAAAAGCGGAATTACCGCTGTCTGTCGAACGCCCTGGTATGAACAGCGTCCGACATGACAGTACCCCGCCTTCTACGAGGGACCCCAGGGCCCTCACGGCTTATAGGACCCGGCTTGTCCGGATGACGGCGATGAAACATGCTGACCAGCCGATCCGCATGAACGCCCGAGGCTGGTACCCAGGACCTTTCCTCAGGTCCATAACCATGCCAGTGTACCAAGTACTGTAAAGTGCGGCGCACTACACGAGAGTCAACCACCTTGGAGACTTCGAATTCCAAATTACCATCCACCAAGACTGGAGAAGGCATTGGTGTCGCGTCCACAAGACCCACCACCTTTTTTAGCAACGATCTGTGGAACACGTTGTGTATCTTATACACCGTAGGAAGCTCCAACTGGTACGCTACTGGGTTAATGACGGCGGCGACCCTAAATGGACCAATAAACCTTGGGCCCAATTTAAGGGATGGTATTTTGAGTCTTATGTTTTTTGTGGATAACCACACCCAGTCATCCACACTCAGGTCCGGACCTGACACACGCCTACTGTCAGCCACACGTTTGTACCTAGCACCCACACTCAACAGGCGCTGTTTAACTCTCCTCCAGACTGATGATAATTGTGCTCCTAACTGGTCTTCCTCCGGGACGCCGGAAGAGCCCCCCTGACTCAAAGTACAAAATTGAGGATGTAGCCCGTAAACACAAAAAAACGGAGACTCCCCAGACGACTCCTGGCGGTGATTATTGATGGCAAACTCAGCCAAAGGAAGGAACGTCGACCACTCCTCCTGGTTATCAGAAACAAAGCAGCGTAAGTACTGTTCCAAATTTTGGTTCATACGCTCGGTCTGACCATTTGACTGAGGATGGAACGCCGAAGAATGAGACAACTTGATCCCCAGCCGTGAGCAAAATGCTTTCCAAAATTTTGCCACAAACTGAGACCTCCTATCAGAAACGATGTCAGACGGAACCCCATGAAGTCTGACCACCTCCTGCACAAATACCTGAGCCAGAGTCTTAGCGTTAGGCAACGAAGGCAGAGACACAAAGTGTGACATTTTTGAGAACCGATCAACAATCACCAAGATGACCGTGTTCCCAGCTGAGGAGGGCAAGTCAGTGATAAAATCCATGGAGATTTCCATCCATGGCTTACTAGGCACCTCGAGAGGAAGTAGTGTGCCAACAGGACGGGAGCGGGGAGTTTTAGCCCTAGCGCACGTGGTGCAAGCTGACACGTATGAGACCACGTCCTGTCGGATCTTGGGCCACCAAAACCGATGTGACACCAACTCCAAGGTACCCCTAACCCCTGGGTGGCCAGCCAGGACAGCATCATGATGCAAAACCTTTAAGCGGAGATGAAGCGGTACAAACGTTTTGTTGATGGGAAGCTCAGATGGTACCTCCTCCTGGGCCTTGGCAATCTCAGCCTCAACCTCGGTAGTGAGAGCCGAAACCACAACACCCTTTTGGAGGATGGGTACTGGATCTTCCCGTGGTTCTCCCCCCGGAAAACACCTGGACAGAGCATCCGCCTTAGTGTTTTTAGACCCAGGTCTGTAAGTGACAACAAAGTTGAACCGCGTGAAAAACAATGCCCAGCGAGCCTGCCTGGGAGACAGACGCTTGGCAGACTCCAAATAAAGCAAATTCTTATGGTCGGTAATAACAGTAACCTGATGAACCGACCCCTCCAAGAAGTGTTGCCATTCCTTATAGGCCAATTTGATTGCCAACAACTCCCTGTTGCCGATATCGTAGTTACGTTCGGCGGGTGACAGTTTCTTGGAAAAATATGCGCATGGTCGCAAACCGCTCAAGGATGAGCCTTGTGACAGCACCGCCCCCACACCAACCTCCGACGCATCGACTTCCACAACAAAAGATTTCGATACGTCAGGCTGCACAAGAATGGGGGCCGAAACAAAACTGTTTTTAAAAAAATTCAAATGCGCGCACAGCAGCCTCAGGCCAAACGGAGAAATTGGTACCCTTTTTAGTCATGTCAGTTAGCGGTTTAGCAATGATAGAAAAATCTTTGATAAACTTCCTATAGTAGTTAGAAAACCCAAGGAACCGCTGAAGAGCTTTTAGGTTATCAGGCTGTTCCCAATGCAACACCGCTTGCACCTTAGCGGCGTCCATTTTGAAACCAGAAGCAGACACAATATAACCCAAGAAAGGCAACTCCTGAATCGAAAAAACACATTTCTCAAGTTTTGCATATAGCTTATTCTCTCTGAGAAGCTGTAATACCTGCCTGACATGATCTAAATGAGTATCACGGTCGCAAGAATATATGAGAATGTCATCTAGGTACACAATAACAAATTTCCCCAAAACATGTGAGAACACATCATTTATGAAATGTTGAAACACTGCAGGTGTGTTTGTCAACCCAAATGGCATCACCAAATTTTTAAAATGACCCTCAGGGGTATTAAAAGCCGTCTTCCACTCATCACCTTGACGGACTCTTATGAGGTTGTACGCCCCCCTGAGGTCAAGCTTGGTAAACCACTTAGGACCTGCCACCTGGTTGAACAAATCCGGTATCAATGGCATAGGGTATGGATCACGAACAGTAATCTGGTTTAACTCCCTGATATCCAGACATGGGCGTAGTCCGCCATCTTTCTTCTTAACGAAGAAGAACCCTGCTGCCACAGGCGAGGATGAAGGCCTGATGTGCCCTTTGCTCAAACTTTCAGCAATGTAATCCTTTAGCGCTTGTCTCTCCGGACCGGAGATGTTAAACATCCTTGCTTTAGGCAATTTGGCCCCTGGTTTAAACCTGATAGTACAGTCATAGGGGCGATGTGGTGGCAACTCTGAACAACCCTTCTCAGAGAACACATCCACAAAATCCAGAAGTGACTCAGGAACGCTTGAAGTCACAGCAGAAACACATGTGGCCAGGCAATTCTCCTGGCAGAATTCGCTCCACTGAATTATGTCCTGAGTTTTCCAGTCAATAACCGGGTTGTGCATAGACAACCATGGAAAACCCAGAACCAATTGTGCTGGAAGACTCTTGAGCACCTTACATGTAACCTGCTCAAAATGAAGAACCCCAATGTGGAGTTTCACCTCAGCCACAAACTCAGTAATCTCCCCCTGTGGGAGAGGAGCAGCATTGATGGTGACCACGCGGATAGGATGCGGCAGTTATTCGACCCTAAAACCGGCTGTGCGTGCAAACTCCTCATCAATGAGATTTGTGGCAGAACCACTATCCACAAAAACCGTGATTGGCAGCTCTCTGCCAGCGACAATAACTTTGGCAGGGAGCATGCATTGAGAAACCACCATGGAGGATATACATAAGCTCAGATTGGACTCCTCCACACCCTCTGAACTTAGAAGTTTTCCGCCGTTGCGTTTTTCTTTGACAGCAGAGGACAAATATTAACAAAATGACCAGTTTTACCGCAGTAAATCAGGCTCCCTGCTTCCTGAGCACAGGGGCTCGATGCTTAACATGTGACACCCCTGCGATTTGCATAGGTTCCGTGGGCTCACCTGCAGCAACCTCACGTGAACCTAAACCTTCTCCCACAGGCGGCGTCTCATGCTCCCCCTGACGCAAACGGCGATCAATGCGGACAACAAGACTCATAGCGGAATCTAGTGAAGCAGGACTCTCGTACATCAGGAGGGCTTTTTTAACCCTTCCAGAAACCCCATGAATAAACTGACACCGCAGCGCGGGATCATTCCACTGAGTGTCGACCGTTCAGCGGCGAAATTCAGAACAGTAATCCTCTGCAACACGCTCCCCCTGGCGAATAGTGCGTATCTTAGATTCTGCTAGAGCCATTCTGTCAGGATCATCGTAAATGTGTCCAAGAACAGAAAAAAAAACTCTCCACAGAGTTAAATGCAGCAGAATCAGATGGCAAAGAAAACGCCCATGCTTGGGGGTCCCCGTTTAATAATGACCACACCAGGCCCACACGCTGAGCCTCATTACCTGAGGAGATCGGACGCATCCGAAAATACAGTTTGCAAGCTTTACGAAAAGTAACAAATTTACTGCGTTCCCCAGTAAACTTTTCAGGCAAAGGAAACTTAGGCTCAGCAACTCTACCTGTCACTCCGGCTTGCACATTAGATACTGCTAGTCCCTGTTGCTGCACTGCCCCCTCAACTCAGTGACCTGTAGGGACAGCGCCTCCAACTGGCGGGTTATGGAATTCATGGGATCCATGGAATTCAAATAATGTTGGCCGATTATAATGTCACAGGAGACCTAGGTATGCAAGAGCTAATGACCCGGGCCCCTGCGATTTCCCTCAGACTAGGGAAACCCTGACTGACCCTCTCCCAGAGTTTACACTGATGGTGTGCATGTCTGGGCCTCCATCCTCACCCTGTCTCCTGTTTCAACCCTAGGCTGAAACAACCACCCACCACCCAGTGAAGAGACCACACACCAATACCCACAGTTAGCACAGACAAGGATAACGGAAAAATATGCAACACGCCGCAGTCACTCAGGAATACACTATAAGTGCACAGGGCAAAATAAATACAAATATAGGAAGGAGAAAATAAGACAAAGGGAAATACACCACCAGCAACGATACTCCAACTCCTAGCTCACCACTCCAGACCGAGATAACCAAGCACAAGACAGAAGCTATAATCGGTGACGCCCAATGTTCAGAAGAACTATTTAAAGGCAGTGGGCGTGGCCCAGCTTCCAATCCGAGCACCAGCTAAATTAACCCCGGACCAGCTAGATAAAACCTAGCCGACGCCACTGAGCACATAGTGGACAAAAGCGGAATTACCGCTGTCTGTCGAACGCCCTGGTATGAACAGCGTCCGACATGACAGATACGTGTCACTGCGTATGATGGCATTAGTGATGTGAAACCAGAATAGTTTCCGCCAGCACACTGCGTGTTGGAAAGGTTTATTGAAAGTTTTATTAAAGGGCTGGTTTTAGTGGAAATTCATAGAGCGGGAAGTAGTATGTCCACATATCTCCACCTGCAGTGTCCTGACAGGACCTATGTGATGTTGAGATCATGTGATCAATTACATGATGGAGGAGTCACATGGTCTGCCCTTAAATGGCTGACTTCCAAAGCTTTCAGTGTTCAGTGTTTACCTGGAGAGAGAGCACTCCAGGAAGGTGTGTGCTAAACCTGATCCATGGACACTGCTACCTGTGAGTGGGCTGACCTCCGCTAGGAAAAGGACTGTGTTTCTTTTATTTCTTTTTTTTTTCTGTTTTGCCCAGAGAGCCGTGTTTACTTTTCCAAGCTTAGTTTATGATGTGTACAATAAACCAAGCCCTTTCTTAAAGAGACAGTGCTCCAGTCATACCTCTGTGTACAGCCAAGTGAGCCGCTCTACCGCAACAGCCACATATGGGGTATTTCTACATTCAGCAGATATTGTGGGACAAAATTTGATACCATTTTACCATTTTTCCAGTGTGAAAATGTAAAATCTGGGACTAAAACAAAATTTTGGTGGTAAATTTTTTTTTCTTCATTGCTCAATGGTATAAAATTCTGTGACCCACCTGTGGTGTCAATATGATCACAGCATTGCTGTTCTGGCACCTCATGGGCTCGGCCAATGTGACATGGCACCCTCAAACCAGTCCAGCAAAATGTGAACTCCGATATGTCGCTTCCCTTCTGAGCTTTGCACTGTGCCTCAAAAGCAGTTTTCAGTCACATATGGGGGGTATCTGTGTACTCAGGAGAAATTGCACAACACATTTTCAGGTCCATTTTCTCCTGCTATCCTTGCGAAAATAAAAAAAAATTGGGGCCAAAATAACATTTTTGAGGGAAATGTTTTTTTTTTTATTTTTAAGGCTACTTTCACACTAGCGTTAACTGCATTACGTCTCAAAACGTCTTTTTTTCGAAAAAACGCATCCAGCAAAAGTTTTTCCTGGATGCGTTTTTTCCCCATAGACTTGTATTGGCGACGTATTGCGACGGATTGACATACGTCGTGTACGTTTTACGACGTATGCGTCGAAATTTGGCGACACGTCGTCTCAAAAAAAGTTGATTGTAACGTTTTTTGTCTTCGCCTAAAAAACGTGTCGCGACGCATCCTGCGGCATACGTCGTTGGCTGCAATGGAAGCCTATGAGCGACGGATGCATCGGGACACGTCGTACGACGCAATACAGCGCTGCAATACGTTTTTTTTACACTGAGCATGCTCAGAAGCAGGATTTTGTTGCCAATTGGCCAGACACCCCCAAATCTATATAAACCTGGCCTGGGCCTTCAACCCCACATATATGCCAGCAAGACCCAGAGAGGAGAAGAGACTGCCACAAGACCCCAGCCAGCAACAGGACCCCAGCCATAAGACCCCAGCCACAAGACCCCAGCCTGCCACAGGAAGGAGCCAGCAACAGGACCCCAGCCATAAGACCCCAGCCTGACACAGGAGCCAGCCACAGGAAGGAGCCAGCCACAAGACTCCAGCCACCATAGAGCCAGTGTGAGTATTGCAATTTTTGTGTGCATCTGTGTGCCTGTGCATTTCTGTGTGTATGAGGTACTACTGACTACAGCAAGAGCTTAAAACCTGAAGAGAACCTGAGGCCTGCCATCGTCCTGCACCAGCCAGTGCCATGCTAGAGTCCAGATGCACCCTGATGCTAGCCACTGTGAAGACCTGCAGCTCCAGCCAAAGGATTGTCAGCCTTTTGTATGTGTGTATGTGTCTTCTGATTGGGTTCACCTTTCTGCCTTTGTTGTACATATGTGTATTTGCATAAAGCTTATGTGCGTGCGTGCGTGTGCGTGTGTGTGTGTATTTTTGTACGGCTGTGTGCTTTTGTAAGTATGTCTTCATGTGCCTGCACCTTATTATGCCTTTGCCAATCTTATGCCTGTTCATGTGGGAGGGTATGTGTCCATGTTCAGGATTGCATCAGGATTTGGTCAGGATTTTCCATCAGTATTTGTAAGCCAAAACCAGGAGTGGGTGATAAAAGCAAAAGTGTGCCTGTTTTCCTATTATACTTTCCCTCCAATTGTTACACTCCTGGTTTTGGCTTACAAATACTGATGGAAAATCCTGAGCAAATCCTGATGCGATCCGGAATGTGAACACATACCATGCATGTTTGTGTGTGTCTTGTTGATTGCATGTGCATTTGTCCATGCTTTAATTGGTTAATTGCCTTTTTCTGATGTATTGACTGTATAGTGGTCTGTGCAGCATGTGGTTTAAATGTGTTTTGTTTTTTGTTTTTTTAAATCTGATGTATTTTTTAAAAGTCTAGCGGTCTGCAGCTTGTGGTTTGAATGTGTGAGTGTGGTTTTTTTTTCTATTTAAAAGTGTTGATTTTATTTTACTGTTAAAACCATTTGCAGTTGATGTACTTGTATTTAAAATAAAGAGCATTTCAGCTCCTAATTGTGATTTAAAAAAATAAAATGTTTGTTAAAAAAATGTCTGTAGTATCATTTCATAAAGGTAAATTTTAAACTGGTGTATGTACCAATGGTTATACTTGCAATACAGAGTTGGTTGAGGGCTTATTTTTTAATAAAGGTTATACTGTAAATTTTTTTTTTGGGGGGGGAGGTGATTTTTTCAAATAAAATGTGGCAAATATATTTTTGCATGGTGGGTTCACATATCAAAATTTTTTTTTTAGGGACATGGAAATTAATGGTATAACGTGCCTCTTTTTTTGGGTTTTGGTGTTCACCTTTAATGAACATTTCTCACATCATTTTAGCAGGGTGTTTATCTTTAAACATTGCCTACTTCGGGGGGGTGGTCTAACTATAAATCCATTATACTTATTACAGATACACCAGGGACCACATCCAGTGAGCAGCCCACCAGGACCACAGCCACAAATCTTTACAAGTAAGTTTTGAAGACCCCAAATCTGCTGCTTCAATGTGTAGAGCAGATTGCAAGTGTCTTTTAACTTACAGAGACACCAGGACCACAGCCGCTGCCGCCTGTCTTCCCCACCAGGACCAGCCCACCAGGACCACAGCCACACATCTTTAAAAGTAAGTTTTGCAGACCCCAAATCTGCTGCTTCAATGTGTAGAGCAGATTGCAAGTGTCTTTTAACTTACAGAGACACCAGGACCACAGCCGCCAGCCTTGCGACTGCAACAATGTCCTCTTCTGACAGCCCTCCTCCACAGCAACAGCGTGCATCGGTAAGTTAACACAAAAAATGTTTTTTGGTTTTTTTTTTGGTTTTTTAATTTACATTTTTGTTGATCAGTACATAAATTATGTTTAAACAGGGAGCTGAATCAGATGAGGAGCTGTCAGAAGGGGGCGAGACGGGTGGAGAGATGCAAGTGGAGGAGGAACCAAGTGTAAGTAGTGGTGAAACAGTTGCTTCGCACATCACACTGCACCATACACAAAACAGATTTTCATACATAACTAAACACAGAAAATATATGCCTACATTACTGAGAATTTGTTTCCTTTATTTCAGGCTGCTGCTGCTGCTGCTCCTGCTGCTGCCGCTGAAGGTTCTCCCAGACGCTCCCAGAGTCGGCGTCATCGTCGACGCGGTCGGCCATCAGTGAGTTTTTTTTGTTGGGAGGGGGATTCTATTGGTACTTTAGTGTTTCAGTGTACTAATTTTTTATATTTTTTTCTTCTTTCTTTTTGGCACAGACTTCACAGCGTGCTCCCGCCGAAGACGAAGACGACGACGATGATGAAATTGACATTGATTGTCTAATTGAGGAGGTTCGCGAGCGGGAGCCGCTGTGGAACATGGCTGACCGCAAGCATTCCAATAGTAGTGTCACCCGCCGGCTCTGGGAAGAAGTGTGTCACAACCTATTTCCAAGGTGGGAGAGCCTTCATCCTCAGCAGCTGAGCAAACTAGGTAAGTATTCACTTTCCAGTGATGTTTTGAGCTGGCTATAATGTATTGCATTTACCATTTTTTTTTTTCTTTTGATTCTTGTCTTCACAGGTCAAAAGGTTAGGAAGCGGTGGCGGTCTCTGAGGGATCGCTTTAAGAGGGAATTCAACGCGGAGATGCAGGCCCCGAGTGGCTCTGCAGGAAGGAAGAGGAGCAAATATAAATATGGCCAGGCCCTCTCCTTCCTGAGGCGAACAATGCTGAGCAGAGTGTAAGTATTCTACAGTCCACTAATAACCATGTTAACCAGTCTACTTTCTTTGCTTTAAGTCAGGGCTTTTTCATATCAATGTATTAATTTCTTTTGATTTTTCTTTCACAGCACCTTCTCCAGCCACCGTGCGCCTGCATCTTCCTCTGCGCCCTCTGGAGCGATCCCTCCTGAGTCCGCCACTGAGGGCCACGTCGGTAGGCCCCACACCACTGTCCCCTCCTCTGACCCCTCTGTCCCCTCCTCTGACCCCTCTGTCCCCTCCACTTCATCCGCCCCAAGCAGTGGAGCATTATTGCAGGCTTCATTGCTCGCATCTGATGCTGAACAGTTAGCGTTCCCTTTACCCCACCCCTCTGATCCTCCCACCTCAAGACCACCATTAGGTTCGTGGCGTCAGCGACAGAGGGGTCAGGAAAGGAGCTATGCTCCTGAATTCTTACACCTGAATGCATCCTTCCAAGGCTCTTTCAAAATTTTGGGAGAGCAAGTGACTGCTGGTTTCAACATGGTGCAATCCCGCATCAGTGAAACAAGCCAGGAAACCAGCAGTCGCTTGGATAGGCTGCATTCAGCTGTAAGTCCCGATCCGGCCAATATTTTTTTTCAATCCATGCTCAGGAGCATGGAGAAGCTTTCTTTTGAGCAACAGATGCGGGTAATGAATACCTGCCATAATGCTCTACTGCAGGCCGTTAATGACCCCCAATCTACCCACACACCTCCCCACACCTCCACTACAATTCCACCCCAGGCCCCATTTCCACCCCAGGCCCCATTTCCACCCCAGGCCCCACCAAGGGCCCCATTTCCACACCATGCACAACCCCAGGCCCCATTTCCACACAATACCCCCCATTACCAAACCCAGCACCAATACTCACACCAGCCCCAATACCAAACCCAGCCCCAATCCCCACACCAGCCCCATTACCCAACCCAGTCCCAATACCAAACCCAGCCCCAATCCCCACACCAGCCCCATTACCCAACCCAGTCCCAATACCCAACCCAGTCCCAATACCCAACCCAGTCCCCACACCCATCCCGGCCCCCAAACCAAATTCCTTCCCCAATGTTTTCTTCCTTACCCAGCTTTTCTTCCCCAGTAAGTCTTCCCCCTACCCCAACACAACCCCCCTCTGGTCAGCCTCTTGGTTTTACCCCCCCTTCCACTGCACCCCAAACAAGTAGGGTTTCCCCACCTATCGACGTGGTCCAACCTTCCAGCCCCTCGTATCTCCACCCCCCACTTTGAAGAGTTGTAAATTAATTTTAATGTACATGTTAAAAAATGTGCAAAGTTTAAAAAAAAAAAATTGAAAATAAACATTTTTTTGGGGGCAAAAAAAAAATAAAACAAACAAAAAAAAGAGTTAAAATAAAATTCTGATTAAAATTCTACTCTTTGTGTGTGTGTGGATTTATTAAGGTAATATGGCAACTAAATAAAAAAGGTAAAATAAAAACAAACACCAGACGTGTGAAAGGTATAACATATTGGTTTTACTAGCAAGAAAACCACGCTTTTGGTTTTTGTTTTTTTTTTCTGAAGAAACACATTTTTTACATAAACAAACACATGGAAAACAGGTTACACAATCATGTCTTGCCATGGGATCCGCCCGACAGGTGACACAAAATAATCGGCAAACTGGTCCCTCATCCTTGTAACAGAACCTGTAGAGCGAACCGAGCTGCTGCGGTAGTCCCACAAGGTGGTCTCCAACTCTTCATCATCCAAGGAAACAGGCTCCTTTGAAAGGACAAAGTTGTGGAGCACCACACAGGCTTTAACTACCTCGTCTATAGTTGTTGTTTTCAGTTTGATAGCCGTCAGCAGAACTCGCCACTTCGCCGTCAATATGCCAAAAGAACACTCCACTACTCTTCGTGCTCTAGTAAGCCGGTAATTAAAGACCCGCTTGGTATGGTTTAAGTTCCGGCTACTGTACGGTTTCAGTAGGTGCGGCGACAGTTGAAAGGCTTCATCACCTACAAAAACATATTCCATGGCTGGTTCACTTGTTCCTGGCAGTGGTCTGGCTGACGGGAAATCGTAGCTCTCTCCATAAAGGCAACGACCCATTGGAGAGTTTTTAAGAACTTGCGAATCGTTGGACCGTCCATACGCTCCTATGTCCACGGCAAGGAACCTGCAGTTGGCATCTGCAATAGCCATAAGGACGATGGAGAAATACTTCTTATAATTATAGTACTCCGATCCTGTTCCTGCCGGTTTCGCAATCCGTATGTGTTTCCCATCAACTGCACCCACACAATTAGGGAAATTGCAAATTTGCTGAAACTCTTCAGCACTTCGCAACCAGATTTCCATGGATGGTTGGGGGATATACTCCGGCTGTAAAGTGGTCCAAATAGCCCAACATGTCTCCTTCACTATTCCTGAAATAGTGGAAATGCCCAGCCTGAATTGGTAATGGAGCGAAGTCATAGATTCACCCGTAGCTAGGAAACTTTAAAAAAAAAAAAAAAAAGTTAGAAAAAATTGCACAGACCAACAAGTTTCAATATGGCACTGTTAATTTTTTTTTAAGGATGGGACACACAATAAAACCAGCATGAAACCGGTGTAAAAAAGCAGTGGAATGGCCGCAAAGAAAACCAAAATTACATGCTGCAGAAAATAGTGCGCAGTATGTCAGCGCAGTATTGTCTGCAGCATGTAATATAACATTAAAAATGACCAATGACAGAAAAAAAAGCAGTTGCATGTCATCAAACCCAAAAAGCTTTAAAAAAAAACCTGCAGAAAATGCAACGCAATATTTCAGCGCAGTATTTTCTGCAGTCTGTTATATAACATTCAATATCAGCAATGACATTTAAATAAAGCAGTGGAATGTCCGCAAAGAAAACCAAAATTACATGCTGCAGAAAATAGTGCGCAGTATGTCAGCGCAGTATTGTCTGCAGCATGTAATATAACATTAAAAATGACCAATGACAGAAAAAAAATGAGGCTTACCGCAGGGTCACCATCAGCCGCTCCGCCGGTGTGATGGCAAGCCTCATCCTTGTGTCCTGTCTTCGGATGACATCCTCCATTTTTGCAAGCAAAAAATCAAAATGTTCCATCCTCATCCGCACGTAGTTGTGGAATTTGTGTAGATTGTGCCGCAACTCCAGGTACAGAGTGGACTGGACACCCCGGGTTATCCGTAGTTCATTAATCGGATGAATCCACAGTCGTCTCCGTTGCTGCAGAAGCATCCTACGCCTTTCCGCTGCCGCCTCCTTCTCCCGCACTATGATATCCAGGCGATTCGTCTCAAAGATAACGTCGGTAACCAAACTAGCAATCCTCCCAAGAACACCTTCCATCGCTGCCACAAAACTAAAACCCTCAAAGATTGGCTGTAAAAACAGTAACTATATAGTTTTCCATATTTTCCAGTAGCCAATCAAATTTGGGAGCCTCCCATTTTAAAAACGGATCCGTCGGAAAAACGGATACAACGGATGGTAAAAACGTATGCAACGTATGCAACGCATCCAGTATTTTCGACGGAAACGTTTAGCGGATTTGCGACGTATCCGTCGAAATGCTGTATGCGTGGCATACGTTTGTCACCGTTTTTCACTTTTTTGACGCATCCGTTTTTTCGGCAAAAAAGACGTTTTGAGACGTAATGCAGTTAACGCTAGTGTGAAAGTAGCCTAAGGCTCTACGTTTTAAACTTCTGTGAAGCATCTGGGGGTTCAAGGTGCACACCACACAGTTAGATACATCCTTGAGGGGTCTAGCTTCAAAAAGGGGGGCCCTTGTGGGGGCTTTCCACTGATTAGGGGCTCTCGAAATGCGACATGACACCGGCAGACTATTCCATCAAAGTCTGCGTTCCAATTCGTCACTCCTTTTCAGAGCACAGCCGTGAGCCCAAACACTAGTTTACCTCCACACATGGGGTATCTGCTTACTTAGAAGAAATTGCACAACAAATTGCACAACAAATTTTGGGGTTAATTTTCTCCTGCTATTACCCTTGTGAAAATGCAAAATTTGGATCTAAAAAACATTTTTGTGGGAAAATTGGGATTTTTTTTTATTTTCACGGCTCTATGTTATAAACTTCTGTGAAGTACCTGGTGGTTCAAGGTTCTCACCACATATCTAGATAAGTTCCCTGAGAGGTCTAGTTTCCAAAATGGCATCACTTGTAAGGGTTTCACTGCCTAGGCACATCAGGGGTTCTGCAAATGCGATATGGCATATGTTAATTATTCCACCAAATTTTCTTTTTAAACTAATAATGCCCCTTCCCTTCCTAGCCCTGCTCTGCGCCCAAACAGTAGTTTTGCCAAACATATGAGGTATCGGCATACTCAGGAGAAACTGCACAGCAAATTGTATGGCGCAATTTATTTTGTTATCCTTGTGAAAATGCAAAATGTGAGACTAAAAAAGATTTTTGTGGGGAATATCTGATTTTTGTTTTAATTTCACAGCTCAACGTTATAAACTTCTGTGAAGCACCTGCGGGTTCAAGGTGCTCACCACTTATCTAGATAATTTCCCTGAGGGGTCTAGTTTCCAAAATCGTATAAATTGTGGGCAGTTTCCACTCTTTAGTCTGGGGTCACACTTGCGAGTTCAATGCGAGAAACTCGCGTAAGTCTCTCATATCAAGCCCCGGCACTGCCACTGGCACTCGGGACCGGAGTTTGCGGCTGCATGTATTTCTACGCTCCAGTCCCGAGTGCCAGTGGCAGTGCTGGTACTTAATGCAAGAGACTCACGCAAAATGATTCTGTACATTTTGCTTGAAAAATTAGAAATTGCTGGTCAACTTTTAACCCCTATAATTTCCTAACAAAAAAATCTTATGTTTCAAAAATTATGCTGATGTAAAGTAGACATGTAAGACATATTATTTATTAACTATTTGTGTGATATAACTCTCTGATTTAAGGGCATAAAAATTAAAAGTTTGAAAATTGCAAATATTTACCAAATTTCCGTTTTTTTTCACAAATAAACGTAAATCATATTGAAATTTTACCACTATCATGAAGTACAATATATCATTAAAAAAAATCTCAGAATGAGTGGAATCCATTGAAACGCTCCAGAGTTATTACCTCATAAAATGACAGTGGTCAGAGTTGTAAAATTTGACGTGGTCATTAACGTGCAAACAGCCTTGGGGGGAGGGGGGTTAAGCTTGTAGTAAAGTCACCCCCTTATATATATGCATACAGTATATATTTTCTAAATTGAATTAAAGAGAACCTGTCATGTCTCCAAAGGCTATTAACCTGCAGGTCAAAAGTAGAAAGTTGTATGGCTGCAGTACTGAAAACACAGATAGAACATTTACTTTTTTCCTCTGGCTTTAAGTCATAGAGGCGTGCAAATGCGGCTTCAGTGACGGCTAAGTATACAGAAGGCAGAAGCTGTATATACGACCTGGCACTGACTGATAGCCATCTCTGCCCATATATGCTGCAGAGCAAGCTGTCCATCAATGTGCCAGGGTGTATATACTGATGCTGCTCACTGTACACTGAGCAGAGACTTAAGCGGCGCAGTACTGGAAGGAATGAAGTTAATTTCCTCCCTGTAGCCGTGCTTTCAGTAATAGCTTTTAAACACAAATAGACTGCAGAATAACCTCACAATTGAAACCAGAAGTTTACATACACAATATAAAAAGACACATATGCATGTTTTTCTAAATATCTGACATGAAAAATGAAATCAAAATAAACCTTACCAGTTTTAGGTCAATTAGGATGACCATAATTAATCTTTATTAAAACTAAATCTTGCAAAAACAGGCAATGTGATTTTGTCATTTTGACTCTCATAATTGCGGTCTACCTATGATGTCAATCACAGGCCTCTCTCATCTTTTTAAGTGGGAGAACTTGCATAATTGGTGGCTGACTAAATACTTTTTTCCCCACTGTATATTAATGCACAAGTGAAACACACTGCTTCTTTGTGTAGCATTATGGGAAAGTCTCAAAAAATCAGCCAAGATATCAGGAAGAGAAGTGTGGACTTGCACAAGTCTGGCTCATCCTTGGGTAAAATTTCAAGAAAACCTGAAGGTGCCTCTTTCATCTGTATAAACAATTATATACAAATGCAAATACAAACAAAATGGGAATTCCAGCCATCATACCGCTCAGGAAGGAGACAAGTTTTGTGTCCCAGAGATGAACGTGCTTTGGTCCGACATGTACATATAAAGACAAGGACAAAAGCAAAATACCTTCTGATGATGATGATAGTGGAAGCTGGTAAGATTGTATCAACATCTACAGTGAAATGAGTACTGTACCAACATGGGCTGAAGGCCACTCTGCCAGGAAGAAGCCATTACTCTAAAAGAAACATAAAAAAGCCAGATTAATATTTGCAAATGCACACAGGAACAAAGACTTTACGTTTTGGAGACATGTCCTATGGTCTGGTGAAACTAAAATTTAACTTTTTGTGCATAATGACCATCATAAACTGGTTTTAACTGTATGTGCAGATTAATTCTATATCTGAAGATAAATAGTATTTGGGGATCATCACTGGTTCCTTTTAAATCTGTAAATAGCAATGTCACAACTTGCAATGAACAGGAAATTAGGCTCATAACAATGATACTAAATCATATAATCAAAATATACAAATTTATTACAATGCTTTACAAAACCTATTATAACAGTAACAGTTGGATAAGAGGATAATAACATACAGCTGGAGGAAGTATTCATGTCACCTCCACTAACTGTGCTGAAGATATCACACATTCAGAACCCAACACCAGGTAGTCATTGTTCACTTCTGGATCCTTTATGTCTTGAACAGTGGTTAAATATGACTCATAATGAAGGTAAAAATTAAATTACTAGCAGTTTCTAAACATGAAAATAAACTAAAGAACTGTTTTTTTGATTTAGGAAAGAATGAATATTCGTATTCTACATGACATCAATTGATGTTAATTTTAACATTATGAATATTTATGTTTTTCAAACTACAGAAAGCGAAAATAGTTAGAGCAAATGTAAAGGAGGCTTGTAATTCTTAGTGCTGGGCTTTGTTTGACCAAAGAATGGTTAGTAAAAAGGTTATCGATAATAGGGGTCATGTATGAAAATCATGTTCTGAACTTCATTGTTTGCGAAAATATCTCTGACTTTTTGTTTTTCACCTCTCTTGACTAACTCAGCTCTGCAACTGAGTAAACTCTGTTATACTGTTCCATATTCGGACTCTCAGACAAACTCAGCTCTGTCAGCATCAAATATCGGATACAACTCTGCCAATATAACTTTTTGATAAACTCACCTCTGTGCCAGTTTTTCACTGGAACCGCTGACAAACTTAGTTCTCTTGCCATGTTAGGAATACTATGGTGCTGTGCCGCCTCCACATTGTATTTTGCTGCAAATGCAACTTAGCTAAATGCCGGAGTCTACCCTACTTTCTTCTGGATTACAACTCTGTTTCATTGATTTCCGTGATTCAAATTCTGCTACTCTTGTTTCCTCCATTTTTGCATAGCTACCAACTGTCCCTCGTCTATACTCACCTCTCCCTCTGTAACTTCTCCTCCTTGGGAGGGCGGGGCTGCTCTCTGTTCAGTGCATAAATTAAATTGTCTCACATCTCTGTGTTTGCAGACTACTGTTCTACCATTGAACAACAGCTCACAATGATGTAGATAGGAGAATTTGGTAATCTTGACCTCTATTGCAGGCAGTGAACACAGAAGCAGGTTATACAGCTCCACAGAGATACATTGTGCATAACGATGTATTTTTATGGAGCCTGTATAAAGAGGTCAATACATTTTTGTTTTCTTCCTATATAAGAAGTAAAAATAATAAGTAATTACAAAAATGTTTTTTTGTGTGAGTCCCCCCCAGATCTCAAGCCCACAAACTTAAATTACAGATGGACGCTTAAGCTGCTGAACCACAAGCTGAGATGATGTAAAAGGGAGAATTTTGTGTACTTGATCTGTACTACAGACTCTGACTACAGGCAGATTATATTAATAGAAATACATTGCTGTGTACAATGTATATATTTGAGAATAAAATGGGTTTTTTTTCATCCTATAAAATTACTAAAAAATAATAATGAAAAACATTTGAAAATGAAAAAAATATCATGTTGAGTGCGTTTTTAACAATCTTCTCTGATTATTACGTGTTTTCTGCATTTCTTTTAAGCGTTTTCCCGCTTATTTGATGCAATACAGCAGAAAGTCCCTGATTTTCGTCTACGCCTTGCAGTCTCAGGCATCTGCTAAATTTCCCTCACTACCAATGCCCCTCTGACAAATCCTCCTGCCAGGGTAGAAAGAAATGGTAAATGGGTGTGGATTAGGGTGTGACCAGGGACGTGGCCACAATTTGCTGCACCACATCATCTGTCCCTCTGTTATGGACCTGGTGGTTAGGAGCACCCGAAATGACCAGATGGTTAAAATGGAAAACCTGGGA
Source organism: Ranitomeya variabilis (assembly GCF_051348905.1). Lineage (NCBI taxonomy): Eukaryota > Metazoa > Chordata > Amphibia > Anura > Dendrobatidae > Ranitomeya > Ranitomeya variabilis. The sequence goes on from NC_135237.1 coordinate 130,167,082, forward strand.
CAAGCTCTGAGGAAGTGGTAACTCTACTGACCGCAATCCCTACTACCCCTAAAGATAGAAATAGCAGCCTGCCTTGCCTCAGAGAAATTCCCCAAAGTAAAGGTAGCCCCCACAAATATTGACTGTGAGTTAAGAGGAAAGTGACAAATACAGGAATGAAACAGATTTTAGCAAAGGAGGCCGAATCTTCTCTAGAAAGACAGAGGATAGGAAAGGGAACTATGCGGTCAGTATTAAAAACTACAAAAACCACGCAGAGTGTGCAAAAAGACCTCCACACTGACTCACGGTGTGGAGGTGCAGCTCTGCACCCCCAGAGCTTCCAGCTAGCAAGGAAATATCATAATAGAAAGCTGGACTGGAAACATAACATGTACTGAGAAATATATTCATAAACCAATGAACAGCAAATGAACTAGCGAGGACTTAGCTTCTGCTGGAGTAGACAGGTCATCTGAGAAATCCAAGAGAGATCTGAACCAGTACTGAGACATTGACAGCTGGCATGAACTAACGACCTGGGCAGAGTTAAATAGGGAAGCCAGCAGCAGCAATAACGAGGGCAGCTGAGAAAGCCAAGCTCAAAGATCAGCAGTTCTACTCAAAGCCACCAGAGGGTGTCCAAGGACAGAACTCACCAAAGTACCATTCACGACCACAGGAGGGAGCCCGAGAATGGAATTCACAACATCCCTCTTTCTGTTCCCCAAAACTTGGGAGGTATGATTGTTCCATCTGTTCTGCTCTTCTGCACCAATACCATCTGTCTGTGTTGCTTAAAGGGAATCTGTCAGAAAGGTTTTGCTATGTGTAACGTCGGTGTCCCTGCATGCTTCTCTTCTCCGGCTCACTCACTGCTGCAGCCCCTGTCCCACACTTCTGCCTCCTCCTTCTCCGGCTGATGTCCGAGGTCTGTGCACTGTGCTTAGGGTGCATGCACACTCCCTCCTTCTTAAAGGGGTCGCGTGTTGTCCTAAAGTGTCCCCAGTCAATGGCTGGGAGACACTTATTATTTAAGGCACCGCCACCTGAAAGGAGGTGCCTGAGTAATGTGTATAGTTAGTCCCCTGCAAGCTTGCTAGTTGTCAGGTCCCCAGTACCTGCCAGTTAGACTATCTGTTCAGTACCTGTCTGCCCGTACTTGATTTGTCTAAGTGTATTTCAGCCATGCCTGCCTACCTGTATATCAGCCGTGTCCGTCTGTCTGCATATCAGCTATATATCAATATAGAAAAAAAGTTGATCAGCTCACCATTAGATGAATTTCTCTGGCTTTGGGTGTGGACTCCAGGATGGTGCTCGGAAAAAGCAGCTGTGGTAATCAAACAAAAAAGTTCCAGCAACAGACATCCAAAATCAAGTTATTGAGTGGACGTTAAAAACTTCATTTCATTACAATGCCTTTAAAAACATGCTGTTAAAATAGTGAGGGATTACGCGTTTCAAACGAGAGTGTTCTTAATCATAACCGTTACTCACTATTTTAACAGCATGTTTCTAAAGGCATTGTAATAAAATGACGTTTTTAACGTCCACTCAATAACCTAATTTTGGATATCTGTTGCTGGAACTTTTTTGTTTGCATATCAGCTATACCAGCCTGCGCCTGACAGTGCTCATCTGTATATCAGCCGTGCCAGACTGCACATGCCAGTTCCTATCTATATACCAGCCTCCACACACCAGTGCCTATTTGTATACCAGTCAGGGCCTGACTGGCCATCTGGCAAATGCCAGAAGGGCCTGTCTGATCATGAGCCGCCTTGTCTGCTACCTTGTTGACAGAATCGGTGTCCTCAAGACACCCATACTGTTAAGAATTGTGACGGAGCACAAATTCGCTGACTCCATCTCTTACTCCAGCAGGCCACAGGTATCATTAGAAATATTTGTCTTGTAGTAAATCTTGCCTTCCTCCATCCAGGGTAATATATCCTGTCTGGTGCTTGGAACGGGGACAGCATGGGCCTGTGTGATTTCAAATGCCAGGACTGAATTTCAGCCCCAGTCCGTACCTGATACCAGTTGTACCAGACTACACCTGCAAATGCCCATCTATATACTAGCCTGCATCTGCCAGTGCCTATCTGTATACCAGCCATATCAGCATGAACCTACCAGTGACTATCTGCATACCTGCCGTACCCACCAGAATCTGTTGCTCCTGAGTTCCTGCCATGTCTGCCTGAATGAGCTGTACTCCCCTACCGGGCCGTTCCAGCTACCTGTCCCTTGCAGGTCAGCTGCTGTGCATCCGAGGTCTGTTCTGATGTAGCACCTGGTGTCAATCAGGAGTCAAGCCTAACCCCACCATGAGAGGCTCTAGTGAAGTCAGGTCCTCATCTAGTCATGCCCCTCCAGGCCCTCCTCGGACCATGGCACCACTCCCGTTACACTATGTAATGTAAGGACAGCATGAGGTAGCAGACTTTCAGGGATGGTTAATTTATTAGGCTGTGTTGTTTACTTGCAATGAAGATTTTATCACTAGGAGATTATCATGGTCCTGACCACAGTACACACGTGCCCTGGTCCAACCTTGCCCCTCCTGTGATAAGCAGCTCACAGTCAATATACAATGTAGACAGAATGCTGTGGTGTAGGAGGGATTAGCTTCTCGAGCTCTGTTATATGTTACATATAAAAACTCTGATTGTGTCACAGCTGCTGCACTCAGTAAACTAAATGAAGCATGGGTTGGATCAGGGTCACTTGCCCTGTATTATGCTACTCACAGGTAAAATAGCAAAAACCTGCTGACAGATTCCCTTTAACAGCTGCTCATTTAGACAAAGGGGATTTGAAAGTGAAACATAACACTTGACGTATCCTGAAACGTTTGTCAAATGAATGCAACATTTAAAAAAAAAAAATCCAGAATGGATCAAAATTCTTTGCTTGTTAAACATTTATCATATCCTTATAGTGCTTTTTGCAGATGATTACATAGCTTAAAATTCTGCCTTATTGGCATATTTATACTTTTATGACATTCTCTACTATGACACAGCCACATACAAGAGCCTGGCAAAATCGGCAAAATATAAATCTTGATTTCAAGCAAAAATTCGCTGTGTAACTTTAAGACATTTATAGAACTGAAGAGTATTTGTGAGTATTTTATTCAGAGATTTGAAATACATTCTGCAAACTGCTATTATTTAAGGTCTGAACACTTTTATTGACAGAGGACTGTATAATAATTCTAAAGAAAGGATATTTGTTTGCCCCATTCATCTGATATAGTGGTAGACAGCGGCATGTTCTATAAATGTATCTCAATAGGATTAGTTTAGAGTGAGCCATAGGGAAAATGTGTGATTTGTCTTGTGATCTCAGCATGTGTGAAAAATGTCACAAAGCTTATGTATTGAATTTATGTTTTCTTTCATTGCCGTCACTTTGTGCTGCTTTGCTGTGAGAATTCACTTTACCAACACAACAATATCTTAGCACTTTATACAATAGCTGTTTTCAAGGTTTGTAAGTAACTCTGACCAGGCAAAGTATAAAGTCACCTGTGTGTTAATGACTGACAGTTCATAAAATAGTATTCATCATAAATGGATCTGCAGCGCCCCAGAGTCCTGGTCGTTGCAGTACTGTGGCTCCGCCACTATGGGGAGCTATGGTACGTCTGATGGCACTGAAGGAGTTCATCTGATCAGGTATCACAGACACCAATACATTTCACAGTCGGGCCTCCGGGGGGAGCTAAGGGTTCTATTCACTAGGCCACTCCCCACCATAGTGGGTAAACTGGGGGTCAGGCAGGAAGTTAGATCAGAAAGCTGACTGGGTTGGAACCAGGCAACACCTTGTGGCAGAGGGTGTTGTGGGGGAAGATACAGTAGGGTCTCTGTCAGGGGTGGGATCCTGACAGGGGCTTGGCAACTTGAACGAACGTAACGGGACCGTGCCTGCTCAGGATAGCGGCGGTGCCCAAGGAAGGATTAGAAGCGAGATAGATTGTGCTGAGTGAGAAACGAGATCACGCAAAAGGAGAAATACCAGTAGGAGTCGTGCTGTAAGACCGAAGCAACATCCTACTGAGGCGCACTACCGGTGGCCGGAACGCCGAGGGAGTATCATAACATTCAGCTTCAAGCAATACTCCAAACAGCGGCAGGACAGTCAGTCTAAGGCGGGCTGTCTAACTTAAATCACCTATGCAGTCTTGGGGGGCAACTTGTGGAGAGGGGCGACTCTAGGGTCCCGGAAGAGCTCCGAGCCTACCCGTCAAACGGGTGCCGTCCCAACCAGAACACCAGGGAGGGACGGAGGATTAGCAGAACATCATCTAATTGAGTTGTGAGGGAACTTAAGAAACAGACACAACAGTTGTGGGGACTTTCTGTAAGCACAGCAGGGAAGGACCACAACACCTAGCGCTAGAAGGAAGGCACAGATTTCCACCTGCTAAGAGAACTCTGGAGGTGCCATTGGGCCGGCCGGACTTGCGCAGCCTGGTTATCCGGATTCCGGACTGAGGACCCAGAGATCTTCAGTAAAGAGGTAAAGAGACTGCAACCTGGTGTCCTCGTTATTTACCGCACCACACTACTACAGCATCACCGCCGTCACCCGTCACATCATTCACTGTGCGCCCCTCGGCAGGGTCACGGACTGGGCCTAGCCACCGTGACAACCCCAGAGCAGAGACTCACTCAGAGGCCCGGTACCGGGTACCCCTCGGCCCTGCGGCAGTGGGGGCGCTACAGATCTTAAAGAGGTTGTCCAGTACTTTAGCATTGATGACCTATCCTTAGGATAGGTCATCAATGTCTGATCGGTCGGGTCCAACACCCGGCACCCCATCAATCAGCTGTTATCGGTGGTGGCAGCTGCCGCCAGCAAGAAGTACTCATTTGCGGAGCTGACTGTCTTCTGATAGTGTCTGCCACAGGGTACTACACATTCATCTTGTATTGATTTGAATAGGAGGCAAATGTGTATTACCAAGCCTCAGACACTATCAAAAGAGGGAGCTGCAACGCAAGTGAGTACTTCCGGCAGCAGCCACCTCTGCCAACACCGATAACAACTGAACGGTGGGGAAGCCGAGTTTCGGATCCTGACCAATCAGAATTGAAGACCTATCCTGAGGATAGGTCATCAATGCTAAAGTAGTGGACAACAGCTTTTAAGTTTTGTCTGGACTAATGATACCTATGACTTATCATTAGGATATAGTTCATCAATCTCAGACTGGTGGGGGTCCAGCATGTCATATTCCCACTAATCAGCTGTTATCACTACGATGGCAGGATGTAAACAGTGAACGGAACCAAAACAGCACAGCTCTCTTCACTTACCAGTGGCCTCTGCTGGGTACTGCAGATCAGTTCCTCCACTATGCTCTTCTACACATTCCTGCATTGGAGCTCATTTTCCAAAGCAATGATTATATATAAACAGTGTTCAGCTAAAAAGAGTACGTCCCCTTGAAAAGTAAGATTTTAATGAATATCTCATTGAATGCAAGAACAATTTCCTAATTTTTTACTGGTGAGTTTCATTTTTTTTTTAAATTCATTGCATGAAATTAAGGTAATTACACCATCCATTGCTGTCTTGGCCAAAGTGGACTTAATGAAAGAAGACTGAGGAGAACACCACTGTTGAATGCAAATTATAAAAACGCGAGACTGAAATTTGCCAAATGCATATTGACAAGTTACAAAGCTTCTGGGACAATGTCCTTTGGACAGATGACACAAAATTGGAGCTTTCTGGAAACTCACAAACGCTATACAGTGCCTACAAGTAGTATTCAACCCCCTGCAGATTTAGCAGGTTTACACATTTGGAATTAACTTGGCATTGTGACATTTGGACTGTAGATCAGCCTGGAAGTGTGAAATGCACTGCAGCAAAAAAGAATGCTATTTCTTTGTTTATTTTTTTTTTTTAAATTGGGAAAAGTATTTTCAGAGGGTCATTTATTATTCAACCCCTCAACCCACCAGAATTCTGTTTGGTTCCCCTAAAGTATTAAGAAGTAGTTCAGGCACAAAGAACAATGAGCTTCACATGTTTGGATTAATTATCTCTTTTTCCAGCCTTTTCTGACTATTTAAGACCCTCCCCAAACTTGTGAACAGCACTCATACATGGTCAACATGGGGAAGACAAAGGAGCATTCCAAGGCCATCAGAGACAAGATCGTGGAGGGTCACAAGCCTGGCAAGGGGTACAAAACCCTTTCCAAGGAGTTGGGCCTACCTGTCTCCACTGCTGAGAGCATCATCCGGAAGTGGAAGGCTTATGGAACTACTGTTAGCCTTCCACGGCCTGGACAGCCTTTGAAAGTTTCCTCCCGTGCCGAGGCCAGGCTTGTCCGAAGAGTCAAGGCTAACCCAAGGACAACAAGGAAGGAGCTCCGGGAAGATCTCATGGCAGTGGGGACATTGGTTTCAGTCAATACCATAAGTAACGTACTCCACCGCAATGGTCTCCGTTCCAGACGAGCCCGTAAGGTACCTTTACTTTCAAAGCGTCATGTCAAGGCTCCTCTACAGTTTGCTCATGATCACTTGGAGGACTCTGAGACTGACTGGTTCAAGGTTCTCTGGTCTGATGAGACCAAGATCGAGATCTTTGGTGCCAACCACACACGTGACGTTTGGAGACTGGATGGCACTGCATACGACCCCAAGAATACCATCCCTACAGTCAAGCATGGTGGTGGCAGCATCATGCTGTGGGGCTGTTTCTCAGCCAAGGGGCCTGGCCATCTGGTCCGCATCCATGGGAAGATGGATAGCACGGCCTACCTGGAGATTTTGGCCAAGAACCTCCGCTCCTCCATCAAGGATCTTAAGATGGGTCATCATTTCATCTTCCAACAAGACAACGACCCAAAGCACACAGCCAAGAAAACCAAGGCCTGGTTCAAGAGGCAAAAAATCAAGGTGTTGCAGTGGCCTAGTCAGTCTCCTGACCTTAACCCAATTGAAAACTTGTGGAAGGAGCTCAAGATTAAAGTCCACATGAGACACCCAAAGAACCTAGATAACTTGGAGAAGAACTGCATGGAGGAGTGGGCCAAGATAACTCCAGAGACCTGTGCCGGCCTGATCAGGTCTTATAAAAGACGATTATTAGCTGTAATTGCAAACAAAGGTTATTCCACAAAATATTAAACCTAGGGGTTGAATAATAATTGACCCACACTTTTATGTATAAAATTTATAAAAATTTAACTGAGCAACAAAACTTTTTGGGTTGTAAGATTTATGCATCTGTTAATAAATCCTGCTCTTGTTTGAAGTTTGAAGGCTCTAACTTATTTGCATCTTATTAAACCTGCTAAATCTGCAGGGGGTTGAATACTACTTGTAGGCACTGTATGTTCAAAGGTGCAAACATGAAGCATATAAAGGAAAAGACATATTACCTACTGTGAAACTTGCAGATGGTTTTGGTTATGTATTGGGGCTACTTTACTGTATCTGCCACAAGGTGTCTTGAATCTGTGCAGGGTGCAAGAAAATCTCAAGACTTTCAAGGCATTCTGTGGCAAAATGTGCTGCCCAGTGTCAGAAAGCTTGAAAGAGTTGCAGGTCATGGGTCCTGCAACATGTGAGTGACCCAAAAAATACAACTAAAACATCCAAAAATGGCTAAGAGCAAGTCATTGGACTATTCTGAAGTGGCCTTCTATGAGCCCGGATCTAAATCCTATTGCACATCTGTGGACGGAGATATAAAATGCAATCTGGTTAAGGCAGCTTCACATCTGAGACAAAAGGAGAAGTTTGCTCTTGAGGAGTGAACCAAAATACCTATGAACAGGTGCAGAAGTCTCATTGAGAGTTACAAAAATTGTTTGCTTGCAGTGATTGTCTCAAAAAGTTGTGCGACAAAATAGTAAAGAAGCACTTCCATTAAAATTTGTTTCCTCTTAATATATAGCACTGTACTTTCAATTGTTCATGTTGTCTTTATACACAGCTAATTCTTCTCTTTTCCATTTTTCAGGTCTATGACATCACAGGATTAAAAATTGGCTAACTGAATGTTAGGACTGGCAGAACGCACCAAATAATAATTAGAGATGATATAAGGTGCGTTCGCAGTCAGGGATCCACCGTGCAGCTAAGACACCTGCTGCTTGGTAATGACGGACTATATGGCGGTATAATGTGAGTACAGACATGGGTTAGCTTTACCCGGTATGAAGGAAGCGAACCCTGTTGTGTCACAGGCCGCGCTACCGCACAGAGAGCGCAAGCAAGGCGACACAGAACTCTGCCCCAAGACTCAGGGTAAGAGTCCCCATAGATCTCTTGCGATTGACACTGCTACTGTGATGCCAGGGAATCAATTAAACTAAACATTTACCGCACCGGAGTGCGTGCAGCGCCGCTCTGGCGGACGCCACTAACCACCCTAACCAGGGCCAGGAAAGCGCACTATCTGCACACGGTGCCACTCTGGGGGTCGCTGCTAACTAGATTAGTATCTTGTGCTAATGTGTAGGATAGCACTGTCGGGCGCTAGGTAGCTCTACCATTCGCGAACAGGCAACAATACTAGGGATATGAATGATTCGGAACTTTCATCCATCGACAGGCATTCATCCACACACACAAGTTTTACACTAGCACATGGCCGAGTGGCCATGCGAACCTTTTATAGTCACAGCACTCTGGGACCTTCCTGATTGTCCAATAGGAGCCGCAACAGGACCTGAGCATGTGACCTCCGACCTCCAATGGGAGGTCGTCCCGTGGGCATGCTCAGTGTGGGAAAAGCAGGACTTAGTCCCTGAAACACCTGCTCGCTGCTGATCAGTGTTGGCTACAAAGGCAGAGCCTGGAAAGGCAGCAGCACCCAAGGGCAGCACCCAGCTTGAGCCAGACGCTGGGATCAACGTCTCTGCTGAGCAGGTTCCACCATGGCTGGAGGAGAATGGGAGACATGGTTCGAGATTCCCCCTCTGCAGTGGCGGGAACTCGACACCTAACAATACCCCCCTCCTTGGGCCTTGCTACGTTCAAAGGCTGCAATGAGCAGCGGAGCCCGAATGTGCTCCACAGGTTCCCAGGTTCTGTCCTCTGGGCCGTGACCCATCCAGTCCACCAGATAGTACTTTTTGCCTCGTACCACCTTGCACCCCATGATAGTGTTCACATCGTAATCATCCGTGGGCGAACCCGATGTCCCGGCAGATGACTCAGAAAACCGGGACATGTGAACGGGCTTTAAGAGGGACACATGAAAGGTGTCGGTGATATCCAGGCGTGGAGGAAGAGCCAGACAGTAGACCACAGGGTTAACCTGTTCTAGAACCTTGAAGGGCCCTAAGTAGAGTGACGCAAACTTAGTGGACTCAACTCGCAGCCTGATATTGCAGGCGGAGAGCCACACTAAGTCGCCAGGAGCAAAGGTCGGAGCTGGGCGCCAATCGGCGGAGACCCTCATTCTCTCCTTGGAGGCCCGGATAGCATCCTGTGTGTGGTCCCAGATGTCCCGTGCTTCCACTGCCCAGTATTCCACCCTAGAGTTGGCGGAAGACACGGGCATGGGCACAGGAACCCGCGGATGCTGGCTGAAATTAAGGAGGAATGGGGTCTGTCCAGTGGAGTCGGCTACAGCGTTGTTCAAGGCAAACTCCGCCCACGGTAGCAGAGATGCCCAGTCACCCTGCCTGGCTGAGACAAAATGTCGTAGGTATGTGACCAGGGTCTGGTTGGCCCTCTCTACTAACCCATTCATCTCAGGATGGTACGCTGAAGAGAGATTCAGCTCAATACTAAGTAGGCAACAAAGCTCTCTCCAGAACCGAGATGCAAACTGGGGACCCCGGTCACTGACAATCTTGTCAGGCATACCGTGTAAGCGGAAGACATGTTTGACAAACAACGCCGCCAAGGCCCGTGCAGAAGGTAACCGTGGGAGAGGCACCAAATGCACCATTTAAAGAAATGATTGGTAACTACCCAAATAACGGTGCAGCTACTGGACTTGGGTAAGTCAACCACAAAGTCTATCCTGACCATCTCCCAGGGCCTATCAGCCACCGGTAGGGGGTAAAGTAGCCCAACAGACCATTGTCGAGAAGACCTATTCTTGGTGCAGGAGACGCACGCCCAAATATAGTCTCCGATGTCACGGGCCATTTGCGGCCACCAGTACATCCTCACCAGAAGCTCTGATGTCCTCTTGATCCCAGAATATCTACCCACCCTGGACGAGTGAGCCCAAGAGAGAACCTCTTGTTGCAAATTAGATGGCACGAAAGTCTTGCCCGGGGGCACAGACTCTAGCGACACCAGAGCCACAGTTCTCAGACTCTCAGAGGGGACAATTAGCTGCGGCTCCTCCTCTGATGACACCACAGAGCAGGAGAGAGTGTCGGCCTCAATGTTCTTTTCCCCGGAAAGGAAATGAAGGGTGAAGTGGAACCCGGGAGAAGAACAGGGACCATCTAGCCTGGCAAGAATTTAGCCGCTGGGCTGTTTGCAAATACACTAAATTCTTCTGGTCAGTGTAAAATTGAAAGGGAAAGCGAGCCCCCTCCAGGAGGTGTCTCCACTCTGAAAAGGCCAACTTCATTGCTAGCAACTTCCTGTCCCCGATGGAATAATTCCTCTCCGCCGGAGTGAAGGTGCAGCGCCCCAGAGTCCTGGTCGTTGCAGTACTGTGGCTCCGCCACTATGGGGAGCTATGGTGCGTCTGATGGCACTGAAGGAGTTCATCTGATCAGGTATCACAGACACCAATACATTTCACAGCCGGGCCTCCGGGGGGAGCTAAGGGTTCTATTCACTAGGCCACTCCCCACCATAGTGGGTAAACTGGGGGTCAGGCAGGAAGTTAGATCAGAAAGCTGACTGGGTTGGAACCAGGCAACACCTTGTGGCAGAGGGTGTTGTGGGGGAAGATACAGTAGGGTCTCTGCCAGGGGTGGGATCCTGGCAGAGGCTTGGCAACAAGAAAGAACGTAACGGGACCGTGCCTGCTCAGCATAGCGGCGGTGCCCAAGGAAGGATCAGAAGCTAGATAGATTGTGCTGAGTGAGAAACGAGATCACGCAAAAGGAGAAATACCAGTAGGAGTCGTGCTGTAAGACCGAAGCAACATCCTACTGAGGCGCACTACCGGTGGCCGGAACGCCGAGGGAGTATCATAACATTCAGCTTCAAGCAATACTCCAAACAGCGGCAGGACAGTCAGTTTAAGGCGGGCTGTCTAACCTAAATCACCTATGCAGTCTTGGGGGGCAACTTGTGGAGAGGGGCGACTCTGGGGTCCCGGAAGAGCTCCGAGCCTACTCGTCAAACGGGTGCCGTCCCAACCAGAACATCAGGGAGGGACGGAGGATTAGCAGAACATCATCTAATCGAGTTGTGAGGGAACTTAAGAAACAGACACAACAGTTGTGGGGGACTTTCCGTAAGCACAGCAGGGAAGGACCACAACACCTAGCGCTAGAAGGAAGGCACAGATTTCCACCTGCTAAGAGAACTCCGGAGGTGCCATTGGGCCGGCCGGACTTGCGCAGCCTGGTTATCCGGATTCCGGACTGAGGACCCAGAGATCTTCAGTAAAGAGGTAAAGAGACTGCAACCTGGTGTCCTCGTTATTTACTGCACCGCACCACCACAGCCTCACCACCACCTTCACCCGTCACATCATTCATTGTGCGCCCCTCGGCAGGGTCACGGACTGGGCCTAGCCACCGTGACAACCCCAGAGCAGAGACTCAGAGGCCCGGTACCGGGTACCCCTCGGCCCTGCGGCAGTGGGGGCGCTCCAAAGGTCTTGGAGAAAAAGAAGCAAGGATGCTTCCGACCTTGAGCGTCCTTTTGGAAGAGAACCACTCCAGCACCGATGAGGCATCCACCTCTATAATGAAGGGCTTATCTACATCGGGACGATGCCGGATGGGAGCGCAAGCAAAATGGGACTTAACAGATAAGAAGGCATTGGAGACCTCCTCCGACCATAATTTGGGATTTGCACCCTTCTTGGTGAGGGCTACCAAGGGAGCTACCAAAGTGGAGAAGTGGGGAATGAACTGGCGATAATAATTAATGAACCCCATAAAGCGCTGCACCGCTTTGAGAGAATGAGGTTCCTGCCAGTCCATCACTGCTTGTAGCTTGGCAAGATCCATAGCTAATCCCAGCGCTGTGATGATATAGCCCAGGAAAGGCATGGACTCCTCCTCAAACACACACTTCTCCAACTTGACATAGAGGGAGTTTGCCGGTAGGAGGTCGAAGACTCTGCAAACATCTCTCCTGTGGGAATCTATATCTGTAGAGTAGATGAGAATATCATCCAGATAGACTACCACCGAGGTGGAGAGCATATCCCGGAAGATATCATTCACAAAGTTTTGGAAGATGGCTGGGGCATTACAGAGCTCAAAGGGCATCACCAGATACTCATCATGCCCATCCCTGGTATTAAAAGCCGTCTTCCATTCGTCCCCCTCATGTATGCGATTCAGGTTGTAAGCACCCCGCAGATCTAACTTAGTAAATACCCTCGCCCCTTGTAGTCTATCGAAGAGCTCAGATATCAAAGGCAGAGGGTACTTATTCTTAACGGTGATGGCGTTAAGACCCCGGCAGTCAATGCATGGACATGGACAATACATGGACGCAATTATCCGTTCTTCTTTTGCACAAAGAAGAACCCCGCCCCCGAAGGTGACACTGACTTCCTAATGAATCCTCTTGCCAGATTTTCCTGGATGTATAGTGACATTGCCTCCGTCTCCGGGAGAGACAGGGGATAGACTCATCCCCGGGGAGGTTCTGACCCAGGCAAAAGATCAATAGGACAATCATAGGGGCGGTGAGGCGTAAGAGTATCTGCAGCTCTCTTGGAGAATACGTCCGCATAAGACCAATAGTGTTTGGGGAGAGAGGATAGATCTGTGGGTACCTCTGTTGTGGCAACCTGAATGCACTCCCTCAGACATCTGCCCTCACAAGATTTACTCCATCCCAGAATTCTCCCCGAGGACCACTCTATATGTGGAGAGTGGTAACGCAACCAAGGTATCCCTAGCAGAATCTCGTCTATTCCTTCAGGAATGACAAAAAGGGAAATGATCTCCTGATGGGATGGAGACATGGATTACATAAACAGGATAGTCTGGTGTGTAATTTGTGAGGGCAGTGTCGACCCATTCACCACTCTTACAGTCACTGGTTTGGCTAGCATAACCAGGGGTATTGCGTGTCGTTGGGCGAAGGCTGAGGACATGAAATTTCCCTCCGCCCCGGAATCCACACAAAGCTCGACTGTAAAAGTGGAAGGGCCAAAGGTAATTGTCCCCTTGAAGGACAATTTGGAGGAAAACGCCGCTGTGTCTAGTGAACCTCCTTCTACAGTTACTAGACACGGTCATTTCCCCTGCCGCTGTGGACAGACTGCTGGCAGACATTACAGACCATGGGTATTTGAGCTGCCCGAGACTTAGGACCCGCTCGAGAAACCTCCATGGCCTCATAGGGCTCGTACGCCTGAACGGGGACTCCAGAGGCTTGGCGAATGTAGGTGCCAGCCGAAACCTCTGCCTACACTGGGCTCGCTCCAACCCCCGCTCGTGAAAATGGAGGTCAATGCAAGTGGATATAGCTATCAGCTCCTCCAGTGTGGCAGGAATCTCCGTAGGGGCTAAGGCGTCCTTCACATGGTCAGCCAGTCCTTTCCAGAACACAGGGATAAGGACTTTATCTGGCCACTCCAGCTCAGATGCCAAAGTCCGGAAGTGGACGGAAAAATGTCTGACCATGGATGAACCCTGTGTCAATGCCAGCAGTTGGAGCGCCAAATCATGGGTGACACAAGGTCCCAAAAAGACCTGTCTCAGAGAGTCCAGAAACCTTGGAGCACTCTGCACCACATGATCATCACGCTCCCACAGCGGCGTTGTCCACTCCAATGCCCTGCCTGACAACAGGGATACAATAAATCCCACCTTCGCCCGCTCCGTGGGAAAATGTGCAGCCAGGAGCTCAGGGTGTATGGCACACTGACTCTTAAATCCCCAACACAGCTTACTGTCACCAGTAAACTTATCAGGTAGCGGGAGACGGGATAAGGTCGGAGCAGGGGTGGCAGTGGACAAACTGGCTGCAGTTACGCTAGCAGCCTGAACAGCGACCGCGGTAACATCCACAGCGGAAGTGGCACGCTCTAGAGCTGCCAACCTACCCTCCAGCTGCTGGATGTACCGGTGTAGATGCTATTCTTATATATCTATATATATCTATATCTTATGCAGACTCCAGCAGGTTTTCTTCAAGAATGGTCCTGTATTTGGCTCCATCTATTTTAACCATCTTTCCTGTCCCTGCTGAAGAAAAGCAGGCCCAAACCATGATGCTGCCACCACCAGGTTTGACAGTGGGGATGGTGTGTTCAGGGTGATGAGCTGTGTTGCTTTTACGCCAAACATATCGTTTGGCATTATTGCCAAAAAGTTCGATTTTGGTTTCATCTGACCAGAGCACCTTCTTCCTCATGTTTGGTGTATCTCCCAGGTGGCTTGTTGCAAACTTTTAAAAACACTTTTTATAGATATCTTTGAGAAATGTCTTTCTTCATGCCACTCTTCCAGATTTGTGCAGTGTACGACTGATTGTTGTCCTATGGATAGACTGTCTCACCTCAGCTGTAGATCTCTGCAGTTTATCCGGAGTGATCATGGGCCTCTTGGCTGCATCTCTGATCAGTCTTCTCCTTGTTTGAGATGAAAGTTGAGAGGGACGGCTGGGTCTTGGTAGATTTGCAGTGGTATGATACTCCTTACATTTAAATATGATCGCTTGCACAATGCTCCTTGGGATGTTTAAAGTTTTGAAAATCATTTTGTATCCAAATCCGGCTTTAAACTTCTCCACAACAGTATCACGGGCCTGCCTGTTGTGTTCCTTGGTCTTCATGATGCTCTTTGTGCTTCAAACAGAACCCTGAGACTATCACAGAGCAGGTGCATTTATACGGAGACTTGATTACACACAGGTGGATTATATTTATTATCATTAGGCATTTAGGACAACATTGGATCTTTCAGAGATCCACAATGAACTTCTGGAGTGAGTTTGCTGCACTGAAAGTAAAGGGGCCGAATAATATTGCACACCACACTTTTCAGTTTTTAATTTTCCACAAAAATTTAAAATAACCAATAAATTTCGTTCAACTTCACAATTGTGTTCCACTTGTTGATTCTTCACCAAAAATTTACATTTGGTATCTTTATGTTTGAAGCATGATATGTGGGAAAAGGTTGAAAAGTTCCAGGGGGCCGAATACTTTCGCAAGGCACTGTACATGCCCTGTATTAATTGCTTTTTCCTGATAGTGTGACGATATGTAATGCACCCAAATGTCCAGAAACACAGAGAGGCCAATAGGATAATGATAAGCTTTATTTGTTACATATAAACACAAGTAAATCCAGACAAACGATGATTCAGCAGAGAATTCCATTGCAGCAAGCACAATTATTCTCCAGTATAATAATGCAGGTACATAAATGGTGCCGATGAGTACGGCCTTCCGCTTATATGCACAGTCTCTCACACAACTGCCTGCAGCTCAGGCTGTGCTCTCTCCTGTACAGGAGCTCGGAGTTTCCCTACCTGCTATTCCAGCTTTCAGACAAAGACACTACATGTCCTCACACAAGATGTCTCCTTCTCTTCTGTCTCTGGGTGCTCTGCTCAGGACCTGGTCATGTGGTCTAACCATGTAACTGCGGAGCGCCCCCACACCGCCGCAGGGCCGAGGGGTACCCGGAGCCGGGCCTCTGGGATCTCAGTCCTGGGGTTGTCACGGTGGCTAGACCCGGTCCGTGGCCCTGTCTGTCAGTGGGGGACGTCCGTTGCTTATAGGTGCTGTTAACGGTGGTGTAGCGGTGCAGTTGTGGGGTGCAGGTCGCGGTAAATAACGAGGACACCAGGTTGCAGTCTCTTTACCTCTTTACTGGAGATCTCTCGGTCCTCAGTCCGGAATCCGGTCCACCAGGCTGCGCAAGTCCGGCCGGTCCAATGGCACCTCCAGAGTTCTCCTCACAGGTGGAAATCAGTGCCTTCCTTCTTAGCGCTTTGTGTTGTAGTCCTTCCCTGCTGTGCTTACGGAAAGTACCCCACAACTGTTGTGTCTGTTTCTTAAGTTCCCTCACAACTCGATTAACTGATCTTCTGCTAATCTTCCGTCCCTTCCTGATGTTACAGTAAGAACGGCACCCGTTTGTCAGGTAGGCCTGGAGTTCTTCCGGGACCCTAGAGACGCCCCTCTCCCGCAATTGCCCCCCAAGACTTCATAGGTGATATGTGGTAGACAGCCCGCCTGAGACTGACTGTCCTGCCGCTGTTTGGAGTATGGCTTAAAGCTGTATATTATTCCACTCCCTCGGCGTTCCGGCCACCGGTAATGCGCCTCAGCAAGGTGCTGCCTCTTTCAACAAAACCCCTGCTGGTATTCTCCTTCTGCTTGATCTCGTTTCTCACTCAGCACAATCTATCTCGCCTCTAATCCTTTCTTAGGGCACCGCCGCTATTCTGAGCAGGCACGGTCCCGTTACGTTCTTTCAATGCCAAGCCTCTGCCAGGATCCCACCCCTGGCAGAGACCCTACTGTCTCTTCCTCCACAACACCCTCTCTCACTAGGTGTTGCTTCGTTCGATCCAGTCAGCTTTCTCTACTAACTTCCTGCCTGACCCCCAGTTTACCCACTATGGTGGGGAGTGGCCTAATGAATAGCACCCTTAGCTCCCCCCGGAGGCCCAGCTGTGAAACATATTGGTGTCTGTGATACCTGATTGGAGGAACTCCTTCAGTGCCATCGAACGCACCATGGCTCCCCTTAGTGGCGGAGCCACAGTACTGCAACGACCAGGACTCTGGGGAGCTGCACTCCCCCCTGGTTAAACACAGTACTCCGGGACTGAGAAGAAAACAACAATACAGGTTAGCAAAAAGACATACAAATTTGTTGAGTGCAAAACAATAAGCATACTTGAACAGGCTTCCCTTTATGGGAGGTGAGGACACTTTAACGTTACAAAACATAATCAAATATCATAGCAACAGGCTACAATTAACTCTCATTACCCAACCGGGTATTCTACTAAGTGCAAATGCTGGAACAATAAATTAACATTGCCTTTAAGAAACATACACTCTTAGTTTATCAAAGGCCTTCCTATAATCACATTACAGGGCAAGGTAACTTCACATTCTCCTACTTTGAACCTGCAGGACCGCCTGTCCCTATGGCACCAGACCTACTGCCTCTCCTTTCTTTTACAGGACCGCCCCGTTCAGCCAGGGCCTACTGCCTTTCTCTATTATACATAGTATAGACATAACATTCCTTTCAATTTGAGAGCATGGAGCACACTCTGCTTGGCTCCTATAAGGACTCACTCACTAACCCCTAAGGGTCTACTTTCTGTCCTTAGTAACGAACTAACTTTCTATGGGGACGCAGGGTTTACCTTCTATCCTCACCTTCGTTATTACTTCTTTACTTTCAGTTAAACGGAACTCTACATCTACCCCTACGGGCTTTCTGCATCTTTCTCTTCAAAGAACATTATCTAGGTTTCACATTTTAAACAAATTAAACACACATAACTTTTCCATGAAAAACAGTTACATTTTCTTCAAAGCATTATCTCGACATTACTGTTCTAAAACAGTATCACTTTCAAGTTCAATTCTAACCTCCCCTTTAAGAGGAGATCAAGTCTTTCTGAGGTAGCTCTTCTTCTCAGCCTACCAGTCCATGCAAAGGCTCCGGAATGGTATCTTCGCAAAATGTCTTTAAACAAAACCAGTAGGAAGCACCTTTAAGAAGGTGCAAACTATTTACAAGAAAGTTCAAATCATGCACAGTCCATGATTTCGCAGTTTGTGTAACTTTGTGCAAAACTTCAAGAAAACAACAATAGTGACCCCGGGTCAACAAAGGGGTCACCTTTTTTTTAAAGTTTACCCTGGACGGGTTTAGCAGCAACTTAAAGAACAAACAGTAACTATTTACATTTTCATAAAAGAGCATTCAATTCAGAATCCCCCACGAGGCGCCACCTGGCGGGGGAACCCCTGCAATACAGGCAGGTCAGGTTCCAGATTCACTCCCGCGGCCAGGTACACCCCATGGGTGCGGGTCTGTTGCACAACCAGATCGTGTGCGGTGATGAGGGTCTGCGTTCCCACGTCTTTCTGCGCTGGTACATCAGGAACATTGGTCACTTGGAAAGGCACTTCCTTGGCCACTACGGTGGTTGCGGGGGTCATGCGGCAGATCGCAGGTTCTGTGATCAGACAGGTGGGGGCGACCGGGGTGGTTACGGATCGATCACACGGTGGCACCTTGGCTACAGGGGCTGGTTTCTCTTTCTTGTAGACGTTCAGAGCAAACCACCCCTTTTCCCCAAAATGCCGGGTGTAAGTAACGCTATCCCCCGGGTAGAGGTCCCGATCGGGGTGGCCCTCTCTAAGGTGTGACTCAACATCCCGTCGGTTGACAAAGATCTCCGCATATAGCCCCGGTTCCTTAATAAAGCCCCAGCCTCCTTGGAGCTTAAAGGTGGTGACGATGCCCTGCCTGCGCGGGGCCTGGTGAGTGGTGGGGTCCTTGCGGGCCCGATCCTTGACCGCCAAATCCTTTTGATGGTGAGCCTCCCGCCCAGCCTGATGTACTTTCTCCTCCTCTCGCCACCGATGTTCTAGCTGGATTTGGTATTCCTCCCAGCTTAGGGCCTGTACCATCTCCCCCTTCTGGGTCTCCACCCCGGGGAACCCCATAAGATTGGATCCGGGGTTCACCCAGCGGCACACCGTGCGCTCCGCGTGGACCTCACACAGCAAGGGAGTAGGGGTGATTGGGGCTCGCATACGGTGTTCCATGCCCGTGGCTTCCTCCCATGGTAGCAGGCGTTGGAGTCTATGGGTTCCCGGGAGAGGTGGTGCCGCTACAGGACCCACTAACACACCCTCGGCTGGCGGGGCAGGATCGGCGGACTCACCAACTGGTACGAGTTCACTTTCCGTAGCAGGTCCCGCTGGTTCTTCCGGTGAGAACTCCGATGTCCGGGAACCCTCTACCGGCTCCACCGGGTGCGGAGCCTGGACTCTCACATTCAGTTGGAGGAGCTGGTTATATAAGTCCTCCATCTCAGCTCTCAGGAATCTGGTGTTATCCACGGAGGACGGGCTACTGGGCTCATCCGGGTAGTCGGGGGAGACTTCCACTTCAACCCCACTGTCGGGTTCGGAGCTGCTGGCCATAGCGTCCTCCACGCGGGTCACTTCCTGGTCTTTTTCCCACTCTCTCCTTCGGGAGCGGTTTCGTTTTCTCTGCCTCCGCCCCCCATTAAGAATTAGGAGGCGGATCTCTGCTGCTGACGGACACGTCCTCACCGTGCAGAAATATTTAGACTGGGCGGCCATTGCTGTTCGCGCTCTCCAACTTGTCTACGCCCACTCCACGCCCCTCTTCTCTTCCTGCGCTCTCCTCAGCGCTGCAATGGCGGCGGATTTTGGCGGCAAATGGCACAACACACAGTCTTTTCAATAAAGTACGGTTCAAGTACAGTAAATCACAGTCTCTAGGCACACATGACCTGATTCTTCAGGCTTAAGTAGATCCTGTTCGTGACGCCAAGTTGCGGAGCGCCCCCACACCGCCGCAGGGCCGAGGGGTACCCGGAGCCGGGCCTCTGGGATCTCAGTCCTGGGGTTGTCACGGTGGCTAGACCCGGTCCGTGGCCCTGTCTGTCAGTGGGGGACGTCCGTTGCTTATAGGTGCTGTTAACGGTGGTGTAGCGGTGCAGTTGTGGGGTGCAGGTCGCGGTAAATAACGAGGACACCAGGTTGCAGTCTCTTTACCTCTTTACTGGAGATCTCTCGGTCCTCAGTCCGGAATCCGGTCCACCAGGCTGCGCAAGTCCGGCCGGTCCAATGGCACCTCCAGAGTTCTCCTCACAGGTGGAAATCAGTGCCTTCCTTCTTAGCGCTTTGTGTTGTAGTCCTTCCCTGCTGTGCTTACGGAAAGTACCCCACAACTGTTGTGTCTGTTTCTTAAGTTCCCTCACAACTCGATTAACTGATCTTCTGCTAATCTTCCGTCCCTTCCTGATGTTACAGTAAGAACGGCACCCGTTTGTCAGGTAGGCCTGGAGTTCTTCCGGGACCCTAGAGACGCCCCTCTCCCGCAATTGCCCCCCAAGACTTCATAGGTGATATGTGGTAGACAGCCCGCCTGAGACTGACTGTCCTGCCGCTGTTTGGAGTATGGCTTAAAGCTGTATATTATTCCACTCCCTCGGCGTTCCGGCCACCGGTAATGCGCCTCAGCAAGGTGCTGCCTCTTTCAACAAAACCCCTGCTGGTATTCTCCTTCTGCTTGATCTCGTTTCTCACTCAGCACAATCTATCTCGCCTCTAATCCTTTCTTAGGGCACCGCCGCTATTCTGAGCAGGCACGGTCCCGTTACGTTCTTTCAATGCCAAGCCTCTGCCAGGATCCCACCCCTGGCAGAGACCCTACTGTCTCTTCCTCCACAACACCCTCTCTCACTAGGTGTTGCTTCGTTCGATCCAGTCAGCTTTCTCTACTAACTTCCTGCCTGACCCCCAGTTTACCCACTATGGTGGGGAGTGGCCTAATGAATAGCACCCTTAGCTCCCCCCGGAGGCCCAGCTGTGAAACATATTGGTGTCTGTGATACCTGATTGGAGGAACTCCTTCAGTGCCATCGAACGCACCATGGCTCCCCTTAGTGGCGGAGCCACAGTACTGCAACGACCAGGACTCTGGGGCGCTGCATAACCCTATTGCCATATAAAGTAGGGTTGAACTGTTAACTCTTTAGTAACCTGCCTCCTGTGATCTTGCTCAACCGCGGCAGCCCCTACCCCACTGTAAGCTACCTTACTATAAGACACATCCCCAATTTATTTAAAACATTTCTTTTATATTTTCCTCCAGAAAATTGGGGGGTGCGTCTTAAGGTCTGGTGTGTCGTTATAGTCTGCAAAACATGGTAATTTATGGCCACAGACTGCATTAAAATAGCATGTGCAGGGAAACAAAGAGCCTGTAAAAGCAAAACGGTGAAAAATTTGTAATAAAACCTAGTCGCAAAAATTATTTTTAGCCCAAACTACATTAATTTCTTTAAAAAGAAAATGGTCCCCAAAACTGGCCAACCCCATTATCACAAAATGTATTATTTAAACCATAAGTCATTTTTTGGATACATTGCTTTTAGATGTTTATTACTTCTTGGCCTTTGAATAGGGGATTCTCTCTAATGAAAATCAATATCATTCCTGTCATTTTATAAAAAAGCCCCATGTGCTCTATTACATTTTCAGAGTGGGTAGGATTGCTAAGTAAGGAATTTCATGAATGAATTGTAAAAGCCTAGCCCCACTTCTCTCTTTTGATCTGCTTTAAAATGTCTATGGCCTTACTATGGGAGTTATGAGAATTAGTAACTTGATGATGAAAGACTTAGGTTCCCTACTACTTAATGACCTGGTTACAGAATTCTTGGATTTCAAAGCCGCCTATGAAATGTAGATTAAGACATGTAGCCTGCATGTATCTCTGGAAGACAGACCTTTCTCAACACTCAGCAGCAGAGAAGTGGCACCTTCTTATATGTCTCAAAAACCTACAAGAATAACAAAAAAAAAAAAAAAGAAAAATCTATTAAGATTTGGACCATACGGCAGATACACTGTATATTTTAACAATACATAAAAGGAAGCACTGCGGTCATGGCATGCTCTCCGTTACTCTTTTATGGTGTAGTTACCTAAGATTCTAAATACTTAAAAGCTTTATATATTTCTAATAATCAAGCAATGAATGAAATATTTGATAATTCGACTTTGTTGTATACGGTCCTATTGTTGGTTGATTGATTAAATTTTACTGCATGTGTTAAATGTAGAAAATATCATGTAGTTTCCATGTAAATCCATTGTCGCGTTCACAGAATACTGTGTGAGATAATGCTTGCATTGCACCGTTGCCAGTTACTTTAGTTGCTATTGTCAGTCCAGGTACAATACTGTAGCATGCACCGCAGGATTAATGTGGATTTCATGGCGTTGTGCACTGCGCAGCCAGCATTGTGTGACTAATTATCAGCTTAGTTTAGCACTATCAGCAATGAAAGCAAACACTAGACAAATGAATGTTTCCTATAAAGTGACAGATGGATCACAAGGTGTATTGGCGGGCTCATAGAAACGGCCCGTATGACCTGTGTGGGGTGACTTCCCATTGTGTGCTGTATTTGCACATAGACTATGGCGGTAAGTCCCTGAATATTATTTTTTCTAAATAAACTTGATACATTTATGGTATTATACTCCTCTCAGTAGTACAGTTAATTTGCTATGTCTGAACACACAACACCTATCTAGGCCCAAGGTGGTCATTACAACCCTAGTGGTGGTAGTAGGCAACAAGACTTTTACAATTCTGGAGGAATTTGGAAAAGTTTACAACAACTGCACACTTATATGTCGAAAATTATTTATGTTGCTGATTTCTTATAAAGTAATTAGAAAGGTAGTTACAAATTAATAAAGGGCTTACTTACAGTATATAGAAAGTAAACTTATTGAGTCAGACCATTAACTCCTAGGAGTTGAGCATTTTGCTCTTGTGCATATCTCAATTTTTTATGGCTTGATAAATGTCCTGTGTGGCAGAGATGTTGGGATTTTTCTGTACCAAAGGAGCCCTGGTTACTAGATTTATCTGTATTGCCACAACCAGGGCCGGACTGGGACTAAAATTCAGCCCTGGCATTTGAAGTTACACAGGCCCACTTGTCACATGGTGACTGTATAATATCTTTGTACACTTGTAGGCAGGGCCGGTTTTAGGCAAAGTGGGGCCCTAGGCAAAGTTTAAAATGGGTCCCAAATGCTAACATATTGCACATCACACAGAAGCCTTTCTGTTGTATTTACGTGCGCTGAGTTCAGGCCGCTAAACGAGTTTGATCGACAATACTGAAGTTGTTCAACGCTTGTTTCCCGGCCTCTTTCCACCAGCTGAGGAATAATGATGAGACAGAACGATCACTAATAGATCACCATACAGTATCATGTTTTCAGCAGCACATCTACAGTTTACACTGGCAATGTGCTGCTGACAACAAGGCTTTTTGTTCCAGCAAAAACAATCCGAATATGCAGCATTTTACTTGTTTAGTAAAATACACCCCATAGTCCTCCATATATTATAATGTGCTCCATAGTCCTCCATATAGTATAATACACTCCCTATAGTCCTCCATATATTAAAATACACTGCTCAGTCCTCCACATAGTATAATACACTCCTCATAGTCCTCCATATAGCATAATACAATCCTCATAGTCCTCCATATAGCATAATACAATCCTCATAGTGCTCCATATAGTATAATGCACCGCCACAGTCATCCATGTAGTACAATTCACTTCCCATAGTATAATGCACCCCATAGTTCTTCATATAGTATAACGTATTCCCCATAGTCCTCGATACAGTATAATGCAGCCCACATATAGTATAATGCAGCCACCCCAGAGTATAATGCAGCCACCCCAGAGTATAATGCAGCAACCCCAGAGTATAATGCAGCCACCCCAGAGTATGTAACCCCCATAGAATATAATACAGCCCACCTCCCCATAATATATAATGTAGCCCCCCATAGAATATAATGCAGCCCCCCATAGTATATAACGCAGCCTCCCCCATAGAATATAATATACTCCCCATAGTATATAGCAAAGCCCGCATATTATATAGCACAAACCGCATAGTATACAGCACAGCCTGCATACTATAGCACAGCTCGCGTAGTAGATAACACAGCCCACACAGCAGTATTCAGCACAGACCACACAGTAGTATACAGCACAGACCACACAGTAGTATACAGCACAGACCACACAGTAGTATACAGCACAGCCCACGTAGAAGTATACAGCACAGTCCACACAGTAGTATACAGCACAGCCCACAGAGTAATATATACAGCACAGCCCACAAAGTAATATATACAGCACAGCCCACAAAGTAATATATACAGCACAGCCCACAGAGAACTATATACAGCACAGCCCACAGAGAACTATATACAGCACAGCCCACAGAGAACTATATAAAGCACAGCCCAGAGTACTATATACAGCACAGCCCAGAGTACTATATAAAGCACAGCCCAGAGAGTACTATATACAGCACAGCCCAGAGAGTACTATATACAGCACAGCCCAGAGAGTACTATATACAGCACAGCCCACAGAGAACTATATACAGCCCACAGTAGTATACAGCACAGAGCACAGCCCACAGAGAGCTATATACAGCCCACAGTAGTATACAGCACAGAGCACAGCCCACAGAGAGCTATATACAGCCCACAGTAGTATACAGCACAGAGCACAGCCCACAGAGAACTATATACAGCCCACAGCAGTATACAGCACAGAGCACAGCCCACAGAGAACTATATATAGTACAGAGCACACAGTAGTATACAGCACAGAGCACAGCCCACAGAGAGCTATATACAGCCCACAGCAGTATACAGCACAGAGCACAGCCCACAGAGAACTATATACAGCCCACAGCAGTATACAGCACAGAGCACAGCCCACAGAGAACTATATATAGCACAGAGCACACAGTAGTATACAGCACAGAGCACAGCCCACAGAGAGCTATATACAGCCCACAGCAGTATACAGCACAGAGCACAGCCCACAGAGAACTATATATAGCACAGAGCACACAGTAGTATACAGCAGAGCACAGCCCACAGAGAGCTATATACAGCCCACAGCAGTATACAGCACAGAGCACAGCCCACAGAGAACTATATACAGCCCACAGTAGTATACAGCACAGAGCACAGCCCACAGAGAGCTATATACAGCCCACAGTAGTATACAGCACAGAGCACAGCCCACAGAGAACTATATACAGCCCACAGTAGTATACAGCACAGAGCACAGCCCACAGAGAACTATATACAGCCCACAGCAGTATACAGCACAGAGCACAGCCCACAGAGAACTATATATAGCACAGAGCACACAGTAGTATACAGCACAGAGCACAGCCCACAGAGAGCTATATACAGCCCACAGCAGTATACAGCACAGAGCACAGCCCACAGAGAACTATATATAGCACAGAGCACACAGTAGTATACAGCACAGAGCACAGCCCACACAGAACTATATACAGCCCACAGCAGTATACAGCACAGAGCACAGCCCACAGAGAGCTATATACAGCCCACAGTAGTATACAGCACAGAGCACAGCCCACAGAGAACTATATACAGCCCACAGCAGTATACAGCACAGAGCACAGCCCACAGAGAACTATATACAGCCCACAGCAGTATACAGCACAGAGCACAGCCCACAGAGAACTATATATAGTACAGAGCACACAGTAGTATACAGCACAGAGCACAGCCCACAGAGAGCTATATACAGCCCACAGCAGTATACAGCACAGAGCACAGCCCACAGAGAACTATATACAGCCCACAGCAGTATACAGCACAGAGCACAGCCCACAGAGAACTATATATAGCACAGAGCACACAGTAGTATACAGCACAGAGCACAGCCCACAGAGAGCTATATACAGCCCACAGCAGTATACAGCACAGAGCACAGCCCACAGAGAACTATATATAGCACAGAGCACACAGTAGTATACAGCAGAGCACAGCCCACAGAGAGCTATATACAGCCCACAGCAGTATACAGCACAGAGCACAGCCCACAGAGAACTATATACAGCCCACAGTAGTATACAGCACAGAGCACAGCCCACAGAGAGCTGTATACAGCCCACAGTAGTATACAGCACAGAGCACAGCCCACAGAGAACTATATACAGCCCACAGTAGTATACAGCACAGAGCACAGCCCACAGAGAACTATATACAGCCCACAGCAGTATACAGCACAGAGCACAGCCCACAGAGAACTATATATAGCACAGAGCACACAGTAGTATACAGCACAGAGCACAGCCCACAGAGAACTATATACAGCCCACAGTAGTATACAGCACAGAGCACAGCCCACAGAGAGCTATATACAGCCCACAGCAGTATACAGCACAGAGCACAGCCCACAGAGAACTATATATAGCACAGAGCACACAGTAGTATACAGCACAGAGCACAGCCCACAGAGAACTATATACAGCCCACAGCAGTATACAGCACAGAGCACAGCCCACAGAGAGCTATATACAGCCCACAGTAGTATACAGCACAGAGCACAGCCCACAGAGAACTATATACAGCCCACAGCAGTATACAGCACAGAGCACAGCCCACAGAGAACTATATACAGCCCACAGCAGTATACAGCACAGAGCACAGCCCACAGAGAACTATATATAGCACAGAGCACACAGTAGTATACAGCACAGAGCACAGCCCACAGAGAGCTATATACAGCCCACAGCAGTATACAGCACAAAGCACAGCCCACAGAGAACTATATATAGCACAGAGCACACAGTAGTATACAGCACAGAGCACAGCCCACAGAGAACTATATACAGCCCACAGCAGTATACAGCACAGAGCACAGCCCACAGAGAACTATATATAGCACAGAGCACACAGTAGTATACAGCACAGAGCACAGCCCACAGAGAACTATATACAGCCCACAGCAGTATACAGCACAGAGCACAGCCCACAGAGAGCTATATACAGCCCACAGTAGTATACAGCACAGAGCACAGCCCACAGAGAACTATATACAGCCCACAGTAGTATACAGCACAGAGCACAGCCCACAGAGAACTATATACAGCCCACAGCAGTATACAGCACAGAGCACAGCCCACAGAGAACTATATACAGCCCACAGCAGTATACAGCACAGAGCACAGCCCACAGAGAGCTATATACAGCCCACAGCAGTATACAGCACAGAGCACAGCCCACAGAGAACTATATATAGCACAGAGCACACAGTAGTATACAGCACAGAGCACAGCCCACAGAGAACTATATACAGCCCACAGCAGTATACAGCACAGAGCACAGCCCACAGAGAGCTATATACAGCCCACAGTAGTATACAGCACAGAGCACAGCCCACAGAGAACTATATACAGCCCACAGTAGTATACAGCACAGAGCACAGCCCACAGAGAACTATATACAGCCCACAGCAGTATACAGCACAGAGCACAGCCCACAGAGAACTATATACAGCCCACAGCAGTATACAGCACAGAGCACAGCCCACAGAGAACTATATATAGCACAGAGCACACAGTAGTATACAGCACAGAGCACAGCCCACAGAGAACTATATACAGCCCACAGTAGTATACAGCACAGAGCACAGCCCACAGAGAACTATATACAGCCCACAGTAGTATACAGCACAGAGCACAGCCCACAGAGAACTATATACAGCCCACAGCAGTATACAGCACAGAGCACAGCCCACAGAGAACTATATACAGCCCACAGCAGTATACAGCACAGAGCACAGCCCACAGAGAACTATATACAGCCCACAGTAGTATACAGCACAGAGCACAGCCCACAGAGAACTATATACAGCCCACAGCAGTATACAGCACAGAGCACAGCCCACAGAGAACTATATACAGCCCACAGCAGTATACAGCACAGAGCACAGCCCACAGAGAGCTATATACAGCCCACAGTAGTATACAGCACAGAGCACAGCCCACAGAGAACTATATACAGCCCACATCTCTTCTCTTCCTCCCCTCACCTCCTCCGAGAATGGCCCCACAGTCCAGAAAAAAAAAAAACTCTCCTCACCTCTCCTCGTGCCCAGCATTGCTTCCTGGTTCCTGCTCCTGTCTCAGCAGCTGCAGTCTGCCCGGGACACAGCAGGTGCGCGATGATATGACATCATCGCGCACCCGCAGTGTCAGAGGCAGAGCGGGGAATGATGGGAGAGGAGCGTCTGTAGACGCTCTCTCCTCCATCATTGCATTCAACTGTACCGGCGTCGCCGGTATAGTTGAATGCGACGGCGGGGGCGGCGGATTGAGCGGCCCACCACTGGCACCGGCCCTTCTGGCATTTGCCAGAAGTGCCCTATGGCCAGTCCGGCCCTGGCCACAACCTTGTTGAGGGTCCAAGTGTGCACGGACAGCAGAGTGGTGCACGGGACTTATATATTGCAAGTATAGGTGTCAAGACAACACATCGGCGCTTCGTGATCACGTCACAGGAGCACCGATGGGTGCGTGGAATGATGTGCCCCCCTGCCGGCTTGTGTTGAATGCCACTGTCAGAGACCTTGCTGGAGTGATCTTTAAAGAAGAGTGCGCTGAGCCAGGTTTGGGTGAATGAACTCTCCCTCCTGCACAGACGGGTGAAGAAAGGTCACATGACTCATTCTCTGCACTCTGATTGGAGATCTGCCCTCCCTTCCCCCGTGCTTGCTTCCTGTGATCACGTTTGTACTGTGCATGTTAGTTGTAATGTGATGCTGTAAGAATCAGGCTGCACTCAGATGTCATCCGAGTGCAGTCCCATTTGAGAGAGTGGATTCAAACAGGGACAACGGAGAGTGGACCCACTGGACCGTGACGACGAACCCCTCTCGGACGAGCTGACCAGGTGGACCGCCCCCTATACAGGGAGCGTTAGGGGCAGGCCCGTGAGGGACTATCGCCACGGAAGCTGGAGGGTCGACTGAGATAAGAAGGGTACACTGCAGGAACACAGGGACCGAAGGAAAGAGCGGAGGAAACAGAGGGAATGGCAAGGAACTACTGAGACGAGGGAGAAGATGGGAATACTACAGAGACACGGAGGCTGACGAGACAATATGGAGACACAGAGGCTGACGGGAGCAAGGAAATGGTAAAGGAGCCGGGCAGGTACCGCACAGAAACAGGAACTGAAGGAACAAAGCAGGAACACAGGAAAATCAGGCAGGTACTGCAGAGGAAGGAGGAGTCCCAAGGTCAGAAAGCTAGGAACGCACAGAGACCACAGGTGACCAGAAGCACTTGTAAACACAAATGATCATCAGGCACAGAGGAGCAGCAGGAAGCAGCTTATATACCAGCATGAGAGCTACTTCCGGGTTACAGTCCTCCAGGATGACGGAGAGGACAGGAAGGAGTGCCAACAGAGGAATCAGATGTGCGCACGCGCAGAGCTGAATGCGCCGTGCGCGCGCACCCGGCGAGCTGCAGAAGCCGGGGCGAGCGCTGCATGACAGTACCCCCGTCTTTACGCCCCTCCTTTTTAAGACTTGAAAGAAACCGGGACAAAATGCGAGGGGCCTGAATGTTCTCACGAGGCTCCCAGGACCTCTCCTCAGGACCAAAACCTTTCCAGTCAACCAAAAACAAAGTTCTCCCTCTAAGTTTTTTCATGGCTAAAATGTCCCTAACTTCAAAGACATCATCCTCGGAAACAGGCGAAGGAGAACAAAGGTTAGAAGAATGAAACTGATTAAAAACTACGGGTTTAAGGAGAGACACATGAAAAGAATTAGAAATACGCAGAGAGGCAGGCAACTTAAGTTTGTAAGAAACGTCATTAATACGAGACAAAACTTCGAATGGACCGATATAGCGAGGACCCAGCTTATGTGAAGGAATTTTGAGATGGATAAATTTAGAAGAAACCCAAACCTTGTCCCCAGGATGGAATATAGGAGAATCGAGGCGTCTTTTGTCCGCATGTCTCTTCATCCTGACTTGAGCCAACTCAAGGGCAGACTTGGTCTCCTGCCAGACCCTGGAGAACTCTCTAGACAGAAGATCAGCCGCTGGTACAGTAGAGACAGGAGGAACCGGAAGAGGAAGACCAGGATGTTGACCGTAGACGATAAAAAATGGAGATTTGTTAGTAGCTTCGCTGGAATGGTTATTGTAAGAAAACTCAGCCCATGGCAGCAAGTCAGACCAATCATTCTGATGGGAATTGGAAAAATGACGGAGATAAGTTACCAAGGTCTGATTAGTACGTTCCACCTGGCCATTGGACTGCGGATGGTAGGCTGAAGAAAAGTCAAGCGAAATGTTCATAGATTTGCAGAGGGATTTCCAGAAGCGGGCGGTGAATTGAACACCTCGGTCAGAAACAATATGTAAAGGAAGACCATGAAGACGAAAAATATGGTGAACAAAAATCTTTGCCAATTCGGGAGCAGAAGGCAAACCAGGTAGTGCAATGAAATGAGCCATCTTGGAGAAACGATCCATGACCACGAAGATGACGGTACAACCAGATGAAGAAGGCAGGTCAGTGATGAAGTCCATAAATGTTGCCACGGAGTGGAGGGTACCGGTAAAGGATGCAAAAGCCCGGAAGGTAGTTGCCTGGGAATTTTATTCTTGGCACAGGAGGGACAAGAGGCGACAAAACTTTGGACGTCCTTGGACAACGTAGGCCACCAGTAATAGCGAGAGATCAGACGGAGGTTTTTTTTGAGACCAACATGTCCAGCTAATTTGGAGGCATGACCCCAAAGTAAGACGCGTTCTCTGTTCTCTTCAGCAACTAAGGTCTTACCCGGAGGCAACGAGGAAAGAGAGAGAGGAGCAACTGTGATGACTCTTGCAGGATCGATGATGTGCGCAGGTTCTTCCTCCATATCCACCGCCTGGAATGACCTAGACAGAGCGTCGGCTCTGGAGTTTTTATCTCCTGGCAGGAAACGAAGTTCAAAGTCAAACCTGGCGAAAAACAAGGCCCACCTGGCCTGCCGAGGATTTAGTCTTTGCGCAGAGCGGATATATGCCAGATTCTTGTGATCTGTGTAAATTACAAAACGATGTAAAGCCCCCTCCAAGAGGTACCGCCACTCCTCCAATGCCAACCTGATTGCCAAAAGTTCTTTATCACCGATAGAATAATTCTTTTCAGAGGAGGAGAAGATCTTAGAGAAAAAACCACAGGGCACAAGACGACCAGAAGAGGATTTCTGCGAGAGCACAGCTCCAGCTCCAATTGCAGAAGCATCTACTTCAAGGATGAAGGGTTTATTGGCCACAGGACGATGAAGAATAGGAGCGGAGGCGAAGGCCTGCTTGATGGACCGGAAAGCCTCTTCGGCCTCAGACGACCATAGATGAGGATTGGCACCCTTCCGAATCATGGAGGAGATTGGAGCAGAAAGGGAGGAAAAGTGAGGGATAAACTGCCGATAGTAGTTAGCAAATCCAAGAAATCGCTGAATTGCTTTCACTCCAAGAGGACGTGGCCAGTTGAGCACGGCAGAAACTTTTCCTGGATCCATACACAAACCAGCGTCGGAAATGATGAAACCCAAGAAGGGAAGAGATGACTGTTCGAAGACACATTTTTCCAGTTTTGCGTACAGCCGATTCTCTCTCAAACGCTGAAGTACTTGCCGTACATCTCTTCTGTGAGTAGACAGATCTGGAGAGAACACAAGGATATCGTCCAAGTACACTACAACACAGGTGTAAAGTAGATCCCGAAAAACATCATTTACAAACTCCTGGAAGACTGCGGGTGCGTTGCATAAACCGAATGGCATAACCAAATATTCATAATGACCATCTCTGGTATTAAACGCAGTCTTCCACTCGTCACCGGAACGGATACGGACCAAATTATAAGCTCCTCTGAGATCCAATTTGGTAAAGATTCGTGCTCCACGTAGACGATCAAAGAGTTCAGGTATGAGAGGAAGTGGGTACTTGTTCTTGATCGTGATAGTGTTGAGACCCCGATAGTCTATACATGGGCGAAGAGAACCGTCCTTCTTCTTGACGAAGAAGAACCCAGCTCCTGCAGGTGAGGAGGACTTTCGAATGAAGCCTCTGGCCAGATTCTCTTGGATATATTCGGACATGGCTTGAGTTTCGGTAGGAGACAATGGGTAAATACGTCCTCGAGGTGGAGTAGAACCAGGAACAAGGTCTATCGGGCAGTCATAAGAGCGGTGCGGCGGCAAGATCTCCGCCTCCTTCTTGTTAAAGACATCCGAGAAGGCGCAATAGGCTGGAGGAATTCCCGTGGATTCCGAAGCAGACCGAAAGGAGGACGCAGGCTTGACAGGAAGCAGGCACCTGTTCAGACAAGACTGTCCCCACCGTAGAACATCTCCAGTGCGCCAGTCCAGAGTGGGTTCGTGATCTCTCAGCCAAGGAAGACCCAAAAGGAAAGAATGAGACAATGAAGGTAAAACATAAAAGGCCAGTTTCTCACGATGAAGAGCTCCAATCTGAAGTTCAACTTCCTCCGTAACTAAGTTGACGGTCTCCCGCAAAGGCTGACCATCGACGGAAGCTATTTGTCTAGGAGTCTCCAAGGGTCTAACAGGTATCCCAAGCCTGTTTACAACCTCAAGCTGAACAAAGTTCCCAGCCGCTCCTGAATCAACATAAGCCTCCAGAGAAAAGTGACGGGAACCTAAATGTAGAATAACAGACAAAACCAGAGGTGGAGAGGAGTCATAACCACCTAGGAAGGCCTCTCTTACCTGTCCTAGGCGGAGGCGTTTCCCGACCTCTGAGGACAGGCGTGTAAGAGATGAGAGGCACTACCGCAGTAAAAACAGAGACCTTGTGCGAGTCTCTCCTTGCGGCGCTGCTCGGAAGACTCAAAGCGATCGACCTGCATGGGTTCAGGAGAAGATGAAGAAACCACTGGGGCTGTTTGAGAAAAAGAAGTCCCTCGAGCAATAGTGGTCTGGCGAAGAGGTCTCTTTTCTCTGGCAAGCTCGCGAGTGCGCTCCTGAAAGCGCAGATCAATGCGTATGGCCAAGGAGATAAGATCATCCAAAGAGGTGGGAGTGTCCCGTCCTGCCAGCTCATCCTTAATCCGTGAAGACAAACCACGCCAAAACGCTCCAACCAAAGCCTCATTATTCCACCCAAGGTCTGAAGACAGAGTCCGGAAACGGATGGCGTACTGAGCTACAGAGAGAGTGGCCTGGCTAAGGTTAAAGAGGGACTCTGTGGTAGAGACCAGACGTCCAGGTTCATCAAAAACCTTGCGGAAGGTATCCAGGAACGGATTGAGTTGGGAGACCAAAGGATCATTACGCTCCCAGAGGGGATTAACCCACGCCAAAGCCTCACCCTCCAAATGGGATACTATAAAAACAACCTTAGCTCGATCGGTGGGATAAAGTAGCGGAGACAATTCAAAATGCAACTGGCATTGAATAAGAAAGCCGCGGCATGCTTTAGGATCCCCACCATACCGAGGAGGTCTAGCAAGTCGGGGCGAGGGTTGTGGCGCTGAGATAGGAGTGGAGACAGAGGCCACATTCTGGAGGGCGAGAAGCCGATCATTAATAGAGGCCAAAAAATTCGAAATATGGGACTGAGTGTCCCATTGTAGACCTAGCTCCAGCTGAAGGGCAACCAACTGCGGAGCAATACCAGGATCAGAAGGCTGTAAAGCCGCTAGGCGAGACTCCATATTTTTTAAAAACGACATGATCCTAGTCTGGTTTTCACGCAAAAAGAGTAAGTCTTTTTGAGTAGCGGAAGCTCCAGCGGGGTCCATGGCCTGATGATACTGTGATGCTGTAAGATTCAGGCTGCACTCAGATGTCATCCGAGTGCAGTCCCATTTGAGAGAGTGGATTCAAACAGGGACAACGGAGAGTGGACCCACTGGACCGTGACGACGAACCCCTCTCGGACGAGCTGACCAGGTGGACCGCCCCCTATACAGGGAGCGTTAGGGGCAGGCCCGTGAGGGACTATCGCCACGGAAGCTGGAGGGTCGACTGAGATAAGAAGGGTACACTGCAGGAACACAGGGACCGAAGGAAAGAGCGGAGGAAACAGAGGGAATGGCAAGGAACTACTGAGACGAGGGAGAAGATGGGAATACTACAGAGACACGGAGGCTGACGAGACAATATGGAGACACAGAGGCTGACGGGAGCAAGGAAATGGTAAAGGAGCCGGGCAGGTACCGCACAGAAACAGGAACTGAAGGAACAAAGCAGGAACACAGGAAAATCAGGCAGGTACTGCAGAGGAAGGAGGAGTCCCAAGGTCAGAAAGCTAGGAACGCACAGAGACCACAGGTGACCAGAAGCACTTGTAAACACAAATGATCATCAGGCACAGAGGAGCAGCAGGAAGCAGCTTATATACCAGCATGAGAGCTACTTCCGGGTTACAGTCCTCCAGGATGACGGAGAGGACAGGAAGGAGTGCCAACAGAGGAATCAGATGTGCGCACGCGCAGAGCTGATTGCGCCGTGCGAGCGCACCCGGCGAGCTGCAGAAGCCGGGGGCGAGCGCTGCATGACATGTAATTCATGGTATAAATTCAGGGGAAATAAAAGATAATCATTGCCGGGAGGCAGGGGCCCCTTAAAGGATTGCGGCCTGGGCAATTGCCCAGTGTTCACTCTCCTAATGCCAGCACTGACTATGGCATTACATATACGATGGAAGGGCAACGTTACTGCATGGAGTGGGCTCAGGAGCTGCACGTGCCAGCTCTGTTACATAGCCGACACCTAAGGGTTGCAATTCGAGCTAGCTCAGATTGCAGTAGTTTAATATCTTAAATGCTGCTGTCAAGCACTTCAGCGGAAATTAAAAGGCTTTCAACATGGTTCCCATCACACTGGAGCCCATTAGTACCCTTTCTGAAGACCTCTGTGTCTGCCTGATATTGTTCCTATGAAGTAAAAAGCCTGTAGGCTTCATAGAAACAATAAGATGTCATACGCTGCAATACTGAGTGTGAGCACTTGCGGAGTGCTGTCACAATAATACTGCAGTATTCCAGTGTATTGTGTAGGCTGTCGCATTTTCAAGTCTCATAGGAAAACTTTTTAAATTAGAGGTGGTAAAATATATCTATATAAATATTTCTTTACATCAAACTCTTTTCCCCAAATTTAAATACAAGAGTCTAAGCATATTTAGTATCGCTGCGTGCATACCGTAATTGTCCACACTAATAAGATATTAGAAAACTTAAAAAAAATAAAAAATAAAAAAAAATTAAGGCTCTCAGAATATATTGAGCGAAGTACATTTTTTTTTTTTGCATTTTTATTTTTTGTTACATAATTTGTAATATAATTTTGGTATCACTATAACCATACTGACCCATAGAACAAATTTGTTAGGTCATTTCAATGTAAAGTTTATAATCAACCATAGAAGCAGTCCTAAAAAGAGCTAACAGACAAAATCAAATATATAAACGTACAAATTTGCTAGTTTATAAGTACATTATATATTAAAATGAATGGTGTCAATAAAAGCTACAACTTGTCCTGCAAAATAATAAGTCCCTATATGATGCCGAAAACAATAAGTTATGGCTCTAGGGAGAAAGGGAGGATAAAAATGAAAATCGCCTCTTATTAATTTATAATATTCCCTGACTAAGATACTGTGTCCCAATCTCACTATGGGCCCTTGGTTATTAATTCATCCTTAGTTATAAATGTCATGCATCTGCTTTGTTGTCCTGTTACTTCTTAAAGGGGTTGTCCACTACTGTTATACCCCTACTTGAGCTCTGCATTGCCCATCATAAAATAAAAACACTTAATTCTTTCCTCCAGGAGCGATGCTGTTCCTATAATGTCAACACTATCCACAGTCTCATGGTTTTATGTGGATTTTTAGTTTAAATTCAGTTCAAGTGATTCACTATGGGTCCAGGTGTTGAAGCTGGATAAAAGTGGCTTTGCTGTGGCAATGTTAAACTAGCCTTACAAGCTAAATATTTAATTATTGACTGTGCAAAAATTCTGAGGCGTGTAAATAGGACTTTAAATTAAATGTCCAACTTTGGACACTATATTTTTTAGCTAAAAAAAAAAAATTTGTGGAATTTTTCCATGCTACTGAAGATTGAAGAAATTCGGTGCCAGGAGATATTATTTTTAGTCGACGCGTTTCGAAGTATATCACACTTCTTCAGGAGGTAACCACATATGAACACATTGATATGGAGGACAGTTTATAAATGGATGAGTTTAAAATAAAGGCTCCAAAGAGACACATGACTGCACCTGACATGTCAACCTTCACTGCATAGCTCTTAGGCTGCCGTCACACTAGCAGTATTTGGTCAGTATTTTACCTCAGTATTTGTAAGCCAAAACCAGGAGTGGGTGATAAATATAGAAGTGGTGATGTGTTTCTATTACACGTTTCCTCTAATTGTTCCACTCCTGGTTTTGGCTTACAAATACTGGTGTAAAATACTGACCAAATACTGCTAGTGTGACGGCAGCCTTAAACTTTAACATGTCAGGTGCAGTCATGTGTCTCTTTGACGCCTTTTTTCAAACTCATCCATTTATAAACTGTCCTCTAAGTCAATGTGTTTGTATGTGGTTACTTTCTGAAGAAGTGTGATATATTTCGAAAAATGTGTCTAATAAAAACCGCATTGATTATATCTCCTAGCAACAAATTACTTCAGTCTTCAGTAGTGCGGAAAAACTCCACAAAAAATGTTTTCCTTCTAAATATGCAAACGGTCTGGTGACCCAAGGATCTGCAGCAGCTGGTCACCCATTTAATTCTCAAACTTCTACCACATCAGGAAAGCATATACTGTTTTAATATCAATTAAGTGTGTTGGCCAACACCCAATTTGCACTTTTTACTCTTCAGCTCCTTTACTACAATGCTATATTATTATTTTTTTTAAATCCAATAAATGAGTGATTGCGCGCCCTTCGGGCGCGCGCGGTGATTACAAATCACGTAATGGGGTGTACCCACGCACCAGACTGGCGTATGTGCAGACTAATAGCAAACATAAATACCTGGTGTACCTCTCCTGCCACTCCTACCTTGTGTATGAAAAAGCTCTGTAGTTAATACTGTTCGGGTAGAGCTATCCAATAGGGCTATCCATGAAGAAAGTGAACGGGTAGAGCTATCCCATAGCCCTAGTCCTAAAGAAAATGAACGGGTAGAGCTATACAATAGTGCTATTCCTCAATGTTCCTGAGCGTAAGCTATTTCACATGGTTGAGCGCACTTGGGATCTGCACTGTCGACGCGTAATGCCTTTTGATTTTGTTTTATTATATATTCGATCCTGTCGGATTCAATTTTGACGGAACTGTCAACGATAAATTGTGGTGTCAGCTTCCCAGCATTTAAAAGGGGATTGAACTCATCACGAATGGCAAGCCTGTATGCATAGTACTGCACCAGGGTGATTCTTTCTTGTCGATCTTGATCCACTGGTATGGATGGTAGATGAATGTCACCAATTCCTTGATGTTGCACACTTAGGGCAATTGGAGTTGTCAAATTTATTGTCCATCCACTGTCCCCATATGGGAATAGAAGTGGATATGTCATTGCATCACACTTTCTGTGAAGAAAGCTGATTTGAACAGTTTGGTTTTCACTTTTGAGGTGAACTCTGATGTCCCTATTAAATGGGGGGTCACCCATTGCATTTTGATAAATTCTAGCTACTTCATTGCACCTTGGTGCATTGTAGCGCCTCTAGTCATCGTTGTAGTCATTTATAATTGACATTGTTATTTCGAGTGGATCATGATTTTCTAATTCAGCAATCCTCTCTTCCTCTATGTCAAATTCCCTCATCATTGTGAAGGCTCTTGCGAGTGGGTTAATTGCTTTCATTTTCCCTCCAAGAGATGATAGCAGTGCTGGGATGCACTTTTTATTTGCTTGACTTCTTGTACTTAATGCTTCTTCACTGTCCAAGATATAAATCTGGGCAAACTTGGGAGCACTACCCATATCAGGATACAATGGGGCAATTCTGTGGTAAATTTGTCCATGAATTCGAAAACAGTATGGACCATGCCCAGGAGGTGGCGCTACTTGTGCTCCCATTGATGCCAAAGCAAGCGAGCTATTGTATTGCCTTATATTAGCCATAAACTTATTGGAACGCTGATGCTCTCCTTTCATCAACTTGACTAATTGATCATCCATACGAATGGGACGTAATTGGATGCGCCCTCTCTTGCAGCAGGAAGGGAATGTTTTGTCCTGCGCCATTTCGGCTTTGAAATTTTTAGATTGGCAGAACTGACATCGAAATGTCAGTTTGCCAGCATAGTGCTCTTCAATACGTGTCTCATCAATTTGATTGAGAAATCCTCTAGCAGCAAATGTAACTTGCCGTCGTCGAGTGGCTCTTGCATTTTGGACACGTATTCTATCTTGTTCTCTTTATTGTGAAATACGTGTATCACGTTGTGCATTGCGTGTTGCTTGTTGTCGTGCAGCATTAGATGCTCTACGTGATTCAGTTGCTGCATTCGTTTCTCTTGCTCTGGCCGCCCTCTGTCAGGCTGCATCAGCAGTTCTTCAACAATTTTGTTCATCTTCAGTTTCACTAAGATGCAGGTTACGCATCTGTATGCGATTTGCTTCTCTACGTGCAGCAGCGCGCTCAATTTGATCCATCTTTGCAATGTTGCCTCACAGTGTTGTCTCACAGGCTAACATTCAAAAAAGGCTTATGCCTTAACTCGCCACCAGGGGGAGCTCCTCTGCTTAGGTATCCATGGTTACGCCCAACTGTGGATGACTCATTGTGCACAGACACACGGACACGTCCAAAATAGGTACATTGATTTTTATTAAGTTTTCAAAATTCAATACAAACAGCCACCTGCCAACATGGCTGGCTGAACCACATAACTAACAGAGGATATCTGTGCAATATATCAATAACACTGTGATCTCAGCTTTTCCATCAATTAATCATGTATTATATATTAACTTTTGAATATTAAGCAGTAAACATAACGTATTGGACAAGGAGGCAATATGAACTGTTACTCCATAATTACACCCAACCTCAACATGTGCATGGTCACATAGAAGCTGGAGATTCCACCATTACTTTTCTAATTCTTGTCCTGTCTCAATGAAATGGAATGGACATAGGACTGTCTAACCAGGGATCTCATATGCAGTATATTCTATTCTTAGCTGCTAAGGACTGAGAAAGAGATAATTCACGTTGAATGCCATAATATTATAAAACAGTTAATGTAAGGGACAAATATCCTTACCATATTGCTACTATAGTGAACAAAAAAGTTTATACCATACCAAAATTACCAATAATACTACTGTACAAGTGACATGGCCTTATATTACCACCATATAGTGACTGAATAAAGCCATCACACTGATACTGAATGAAAATCATTTTGTAATGATGGTGGGTGACGACCCACTGTGCCACTGGTCTGGCTTACGCTGGAGAGGCGTGACTAAACGACTATCAGGTGTTCACTAGAGCCTTTAGTGGTGAAGTTAGACTTGGCCGCAGCTAGACTTTGTGTCTATTATACTGTATGGAGGGTGGTGTGAGGATTACAATTGGGGAATTATGTAATGGGGTCACCATTCTTTGTCTCGAGGGAGAGGAGGTTACCGTAGCTTCATCATACTATGCGTGTGGCGGGTACTGTGGAGGAATTCACTGTGGGGGTATCATACTGTGTTTGGGAGCACTTTTGTTGGTATCATACTTTATTATCTGTATTATTCAAGGGATTTTTATCCATGGTTTTTACATATTTCAATTAGGCCACTGGGCCATATGCTTATTTACTTCTCTTACATAACATATTATATTCTTCCAATTTCCAATTTTTATTCTAAAATCTATTACCGTATATACTCGAGTATAAGCCGAGATTTTCAGCCCAAATTTTTGGGCTGAAAGTGCCCCTCTCGGCTTATACTCGAGTCATGATCGGTGGTGGGGTCGGCGGGTGAGCACTGTCATATACTCACCTAGTCCCGGCGTTCCTGTCGCTCCCCCTGCCTGTCACACGGTCTCCGGGTGCCGCAGCCTCTTCCCCTGAGCGGTCACGTGGGACCGCTCATTAGAGAAATGAATAGGCTGCTCCACCTCCCATAGGGGCGGAGCCGCATAATTCATTTCTCTAATCAGCGGTGCCGGTGACCGCTGACAGAGGAAGAGGCTGCGGCACCGAAGACCAGCTGTCCGGGGGAAGGAGCGGGACGCCGGGAGCAGGTAAGTATTACATATTCACCTGTCCTCGTTCCACACGCCGGGCGCTGTCTCCATCTTCCCGGCGTCTCTCTGCACTGACTGTTCAGGTCAGAGGGCGCGATGACGCATATAGTGTGCGCGCCGCCCTCTGCCTGATCAGTCAGTGCGGAGAGACGCCGGGAAGATGGCGCCGAAGAGCTGCAAGCAAGAGAGGTATGTTTTTTTGTTTTTTTTTATTGCAGCAGCAGCTATGGGGCAATAATGGACGGTGCAGAGCACTATATGGCACAGCTATGGGGCAATGGTGCAGAGCACTATATGGCACAGCTATGGGGCAACGGTGCAGAGCACTATATGGCAGAGCTATGGGGCAACAGTGCAGAGCACTATATGGCACAGCTATGGGGCAATAATGGTGCAGAGCACTATATGGCACAGCTATGGGGCAATAATGGTGCAGAGCACTATATGGCACAGCTATGGGACAATAATGGACGGTGCAGAGCACTATATGGCACAGCTATGGGGCAATGGTGCAGAGCACTTTATGGCACAGCTATGGGGCAATAATGGACGGTGCAGAGCACTATATGGCACAGCTATGGGGCAATGGTGCAGAGCACTATATGGCACAGCTATGGGGCAATAATGGACGGTGCAGAGCACTATATGGCACAGCTATGGGGCAATAATGGTGCAGAGCACTATATGGCACAGCTATGGGGCAATAATGGTGCAGAGCACTATATGGCACAGCTATGGGGCAATAATGGTGCAGAGCACTATATGGCACAGCTATGGGACAATAATGGACGGTGCAGAGCACTATATGGCACAGCTATGGGGCAATGGTGCAGAGCACTTTATGGCACAGCTATGGGGCAATAATGGACGGTGCAGAGCACTATATGGCACAGCTATGGGGCAATGGTGCAGAGCACTATATGGCACAGCTATGGGGCAATAATGGACGGTGCAGAGCACTATATGGCACAGCTATGGGGCAATAATGGTGCAGAGCACTATATGGCACAGCTATGGGGCAATAATGGTGCAGAGCACTATATGGCACAGCTATGGGGCAATGGTGCAGAGCACTATATGGCACAGCTATGGGGCAATAATGGTGCAGAGCACTATATGGCACAGCTATGGGGCAATAATGGTGCAGAGCACTATATGGCACAGCTATGGGGCAATAATGGTGCAGAGCACTATATGGCACAGCTATGGGGCAATGGTGCATAGCACTATATGGCACAGCTATGGGGCAATAATGGTGCAGAGCACTATATGGCACAGCTATGGGGCAATGGTGCAGAGCACTATATGGCACAGCTATGGGGCAATAATGGTGCAGAGCACTATATGGCACAGCTATGGGGCAATAATGGTGCAGAGTACTATATGGCACAGCTATGGGGCAACGGTGCAGAGCACTATATGGCACAGCTATGGGGCAATAATGGACGGTGCAGAGCACTATATGGCACAGCTATGGGGCAATGGTGCAGAGCACTATATGGCACAGCTATGGGGCAACGGTGCAGAGCACTATATGGCACAGCTATGGGGCAACAGTGCAGAGCACTATATGGCACAGCTATGGGGCAACGGTGCAGAGCACTATATGGCACAGCTATGGGGCAACGGTGCAGAGCACTATATGGCACAGCTATGGGGCAACGGTGCAGAGCACTATATGGCACAGCTATGGGGCAATGGTGCAGAGCACTATATGGCACAGCTATGGGGCAACGGTGCAGAGCATTATATATATGGCACAGCTATGGGGCAACGGTGCAGAGCATTGTATATATGGCACAGCTTTATGTGGAGTATCTATGGGGCAATGGTGCAGAGCATTGTATATATAGCACAGCTTTATGTGGAGCATCTATGGGGCCATAATGAACGGAGCAGAGCATTATATGTGGCACAGCTTTATGTGGAGCATCTCTGGGACCATAATGAATGGTATGGAGTATCTATTTTTAATTTTGAAATTCACCGGTACCTGCTGCATTTTCCACCCTAGGCTTATACTCGAGTCAATAAGTTTTCCCAGTTTTTTGTGGCAAAATTAGGGGGGTCGGCTTATACTCGGGTCAGCTTATACTCGAGTATATACGGTAATTGAAATGTACTTTGTTCGTGGAACAAACCCTTTAAGTTTGTTGAAAAAGTTCATCGTTATATTTGATAAGGAAAATACTTCCTCAGTTGTAGACATTTTTTATAAAAATATCAAGGTTGGCCTTTGATTTAGTCTAAGCTTTTAATTTTGTCCCTCTGTGTATTTGAGTTTGACATCTCTTCTCTATATTGTTTCAATCGTTATTATTTGTTGCTGGCATTTCGTGTGATATATGTGGTTATTCACTATTGGGAAGTGCTCCAGTCCATTGAAGTCCAAATTATTCTGTACATCTTTTTAGTTGCCACTCAGGGCATACCTCATAATTTCCTCTTTTTGGATTCTATATTTACACAGCATTATGAACTCAAGCAGTACACATTTTCAGCAGTAACTATTAATTTGGTCTGTCAAGCAGATGACAAATTGGCTGCTGTGTATGCAAAATTTCAGTAAATTATATTCTTGCTCTGTGGTTATGTCTATATATTTACTGCATTATAAAGTATTAATGGAGCTGGAGATGTGGATAATGTGCACACTCAAGTCATTGTAACTGTGGGCATCCTCTATTCATTATGCTTGGAAGCAGTGTTATCACCTCATTTGTTACATGTGACAGCTGTTCAGTGATACGGGATTATTATTTATAATATCTATATGTTATCTATCATGCACACATTTACAGCTGGTGCTCTTGTATGGAACATTCACTATGAAAATATTGCTATGAACGTGCAGTAAATGTAACCACCACAAATCATAAATTATATGCTGTTTCTCGGAGTTCACAACTTATTAGATTCCAGATTTCAGCATTAGATTCACACAGAAAATAAGTTGTACCAGATCCATTTATTATACCATGTCTCTGCTCTTTTGAGTATATACTGTATGTTTTTTCAGATGATTTGTTATACTATGCCTAAGTAGTCTCAAATGCTAGTTTTGTAATATTGTTTATTTTATTAGGCTTTAAAGGGAATGAAATGAAAGGTGGCATTACCAGTGTGAGACATGTAATGACTGACAGGCTGCTCACCTGATCCACAAAGCTCACACTGGTAAGCTCCCCTTTCATTTAACATTTGCCCTGATTCTCAAATTCTCATGGCAGTCTGTGTCCGACCCATAGATCTTAAACTGAACCCGTCATCAGTTTTTTCGCTTATAAACTATGCTCATCACCTTTAGGATCATAAGAATGAGGATCCTGCAATCCCTTTATATACTCAGACATACCTCTGTATACCTTAGGAAAAGTGTTTTATACTTGTCCTGCACTGCATTTAAATTACAGTGGGTGTTTGCAAATTGTGATCAGCACCGCCTTATTCCCTTCAAATGCCGCCCGGACCCTTCGAATGTCGCCTTGGTCCCTTCAAATGCCGCCCGGACCCTTTGAATGTCGCCTTGGTCCCTTCAAACGCCGCCTCTTCTATTTGCATGTAAGTGGATGACGCCTCTCCGTCATCCCCGTGGTGCACGAAGTCTCGAGCCTGTGCAGTGGAATCTGAGAGCTGTGCAGGTACATCTCACTGTTCCCCATTGAACAGCCAGTGATTACACTGTGCAGGCGCCAGACTTTGGGCACTACGGGGATGACAGTGAGACATCATCCACTTACATTGAGTTAGAAGAAGTGGCGTTTGAAAGGACCGAGGCAGCACTGATCACAATCTG
Source organism: Ranitomeya variabilis (assembly GCF_051348905.1). Lineage (NCBI taxonomy): Eukaryota > Metazoa > Chordata > Amphibia > Anura > Dendrobatidae > Ranitomeya > Ranitomeya variabilis. The sequence continues at coordinate 130,210,909 of NC_135237.1, forward strand.
GAAACACCCATTGGACCGGACTGTGCAATTTACACGGGACAAGTATAAAATACTTTTTCTGAGATATAGAGGTATCGTTTTGTCCAGCTTCCGATGACCTACATGGCCATATAGACGGCCTAGGAGGGTGGATCCTACTGACAGATTCTATTTAAGAAGTATCATATCTACAAGTAGGATAAGAAAATTTGTGGATAAAGCTCAGTCCATCCAATATATGTATGTTGATCAATCTGGTTCTTTGTTAATCCACTCCACTGTGCACGGAATAAGGTTTGGGAGGCATTAAGCAGCTCAGTTCAGTGATGATGAAGGTTTTTCAATCCAGTACAGCAAATTAAATGTGAAAATGGTGGCTCAATGAAATAGAAGCATATCCAGAGAAGAATACTGATGCATTTCAAAACTAACTGACTCAATCGTAGATTATGGGTCACAATAAAAACCTTTTTTTGCTTCTTATTCTCTATGCTGCTTTGAAAAACCTTTAACTTGGCTTTTATCATACAGTAGGCCAAGTTCACATGGGAGTATAAAAATTTGTCCAAGTTTCATCTCATAAAGTCAGACAATTTTTTTCTCATATGTCATTGTATACAACCGGTTTTTATACGTCAGCAGCTATTAAAAAATTACAATACCGGTCTTATGTTAAAGAATTGCAATGTATCTGTAAAAATCAGAAGCTACTGTATATGGTGGCTCCATGTGAAATCCAAATCTTTTGTGCACACCAATAGACATGAATGGGCGAGTCTCATCAGACACACAGAAGAAACTTGTGAATGTTGAGGGGTTTTTTTATG